>NC_138161.1:63654117-63941551 GCF_964165515.1 Mesoplodon bidens | reverse complement strand
AATAGTTTAGCCTGCTTTGGGACTGTAAGTTTATAGAAAACAAGTGGTTGAAAAATGCATTGATTTCCCAAATTTAAAACAAATAAATACCATAAGAATTCCTGTTTAGAGATAAACTTCTTAAGATGGAGGAAATATCGATATATATATCGATATAAATATATTATTATATATATAAATATATGTATATATTTCTGCTTTTCTTAGAATATGATATGTGTGGCCTCACTGGGAATAATTCCACAAAAACTTTTCCCCAGTTATCTCCCTGAGTGTTTAAACCATTAAATATTACAGGGCTGGGGCCCCAAATCATATTGTTCATTAAAGGTAGTTATTTTTCTCTTTTGAGTAGCCCATGGTCATTGTCCCCTGTGAAATGCCACTACATCCAGAGTGGCATTAGATTTTACTGCAAGGTAAAAATGCAGCTTTGGTGGTGGTAAAAAGTCTGTGAGGCAAAGTAGACAACACTATAGAATTAGAATAGTGGGTTATAATTTCACTCCTTAATTTTGTCACATTGGGCAAATCATGTAATCCCTCAGAACTCAATTCCTTCACCTGTAATATGAGATAATAATAGCTACATCCACAGTCTGTTATAACACTGAGCGAAGTAATAGTATTCGAAAGAGATTTTCACATTGGAAGCACTCAATAGAGATGGATAGAATTAGCTGCAATATTAGTTACTGTGACAAATTCTAAGGACTATCAAGGCATTTTCACAATCATAAAGGAGCCTTTCCCAAACCTTATTATGTTGAATATGATCATACCTTTAGTTGTTAATAGGATTTACATAAAAATAAAGAATTTCATAGTCAAATAAGCTTGAGGAGATCCTACTGTAGAGTCACAAAATTCACATTAGCATGCTAAAGTCATTAAAAGTCCTATCATTTAAAAAAAAAAAGACCTTTTTAATGTAAATTTTTAGCAAATTTATTTTGTCATAGAACACACTCTCACAGAATGTTTACTAAGAATATATTTTTGGAAGACACTGTCATAGAATTTCAGGACTTTAAGAGGTCATAGAAGTGATCTAGCTCAAATCCCGCTCCATTTCACATTATGGTAGGGATGCCAGAGTTCACAAAGGTTGAGGAACTTATCCAAGTCACACCACTAATTACTGGCAGATTCATGATCATAACAGATTGATGCCTTTTCTGCTGTATTACCTACAGTGGATCTAGATTAGCTTTCCCTTGGCTTATCATAAACTATTCATCAAGGGTCTTTGGAAAAAATGGTCTATAGCCTTCCTGTACACATAAACCCTCTACCCTTCCATAGTGAGATCCTCAACATTTGAGCCCAATGACCCATTTTTTTCCCTACATCCATGAGCATGTGCAGAGTCAACTGCATGCCCTGACTAGGTGGAGAAATAGCTAGTTCTAAACACTAGTTCATTCAGACTAGATCCAACTAGTCTCAATTCCCCTGGGCAAGTATTATATTTATTGAGTTCCTATTATATATTAGTACAACGAGAGATCCCAAACTGAGAAGGATTTAGTCCTTAAGGGGTCTTAACCAAAAAACCATGTTCAGAGGCTACAGGCAGTTTTATGAACTCCTTAGTGATCTGCAGCAAGCCTGTTAGGCTTAGAAATGCAGATATCTTATATATACAAGACAGAGATTAATATTTATAGCAATGCCAGAATATACACCCTGCAGCAAAATGCACAAAAACACCACAGTTTTTAGAGTAAATGTCTTCTTACAGTAATTATCATGTTCTGCCTCCTTGCTCTGATTTTCTGTATTCTATCTTCTCAAATAGAATTTTAAAACTTCTTGAAATTAGAGGTTTTGTCCTTACACACCTTACACAGCTTCATATAAAGAGGTTTAAGATATACTTGCTTTTATATATTATGTGGAGTTCAAGTGCATTGTTAAAATCACATTTGCATGGCTGAAAGAGAAACCTGGCCCCCTTCATAAGAAAAATGGATTAATTAAACCCAATGTAGGTGTCTCTTCTTTAAAACACACTTCATGACCCATTTGAATGACAACTCTCAGCACATAAGTTGTTTAGGTTAATAATATAAACCATAGATCTGAATAATGCCTCACTGTTATCCAAATAATTTGGTTAACTGACTATTTTCTTCATGCAAAAATAACCTCTGAAGTAGCATACACCTCTGTGAAATAGAAGTAAAAGCTGCTACCTTACATATGACAAATGCATTTACCATTGTGAGCAGTTGAGATCAGTCACTTTAGGGCACAGATGGCTGTCTTAAAGTTACTCTTGAACTCCAAATTACCACATCCTGGAACAATAATTCATTGTTTGCTGAAAAGTTTTCTAGCACTCAGATTCTGGTACAAGGATATTCATATAAGAATATACATAGAGCAGAGTATGCAGTCAAGCATTCTACTAAATATATAAACAAACAATTTCATGGGAATAATGTCATCATTGCCTATCCCAGAAGACTATAATGGCTCCCAATACTCATCCCTCCAATTCCTTAAGCCCACTCTCTTGAGACTCTCCATAGATCCACCAAAAAGCATTGAATAAAAATACTCTATGGGAAGTTTTTTTTTTTTAATTTGTTACTTTTATTTTAAGATTGTACACTGAAGATTAAGTATGTGTTTTGAATTTCAGTAATTATTGTGACCCTCAAAAATGACTGGTTATTGGGTAATGATGAAACATTTATCTAGATAAGAAGTAGGTAAGGTAATTAAAACCAGGGGGAAGTCAACTAACAGGAAGAAGGGAAGAGAGAACTGCTCCAGAGAACAGTAGATTAGGAAGAGGGTCCTCTGAAAGACAAGAAAAAAATTCTACCAGTGAATATGAAAAATGTTGGTGAGATATCGCTCCTCTTAGGAATTAACAAGAGAGTTCGTAAATAATTAAACTCCATCTATTACTGCCTCTTTTACCTCTCGAACTTTTGCTCTAAATTCATCTTCCCTGGCTTCAAAAATCATAGCTAACTTAGTTGACATAAGTATGTGTGTTTTTAAAAATATTTTTCTCCTTCCATTTTACACCCTTTAAGTTCAAACATAGCATTTATTCTCATTTGTATTTATGGAGACATTTACTCTATCACTCTGTACCCAGCACATACTTAACAGATTTTGCCTCAATCTTAACTATCGAACTAAAAGCTAAGTAAACATTTGGCTAATTTGCTATGGACTGAATGGTTGTGTCCACTGTCAAAGTCATATGTCAAAGTCTGAATCCCCAGTGTGGTGGTATGTATGTATGTATGTATGTATTGCATTAACTTTTTTTTTTAATTGAAGTATAGTTGATTTACAATGTTGTGTTAAGTTTCAAATGTAAAGCAAAGTGATTCATATATATATATATATATGAATTCATATATATATTCATATATATATTCCTTTTCAGAGTCTTTCCCATTATGGGTTATTACAAGATACTGAGTATAGTTCCCTCTGCTATACAGTAAATCCTTGTTGTTTACCTATTTTATATATAGTAGTGTGTATATGTTAATCCCAGACTCCTAATTTATCTGTCCCCATCATCTCCCCACTATCCACTTTGGTAACCATAAGTTTGTCTTCTATGTCTATTTCTGTTTTGTAAATAAGTTCATTTGTATCCTTTTCTCTAGATTCCACATATAAGTGATATCATATGATACTTGTCTTTCTCTGTCTGACTTACTTCATTTAATAAGATAATCTCTAGGTTATCATAATGCAAATGGCATTATTTCTTTCTTTTTTATGGCTGAGTAATATTCCACTGTATACATATACAAGTATGGTGATATTTAGAGGTGGACCTTTGAGAGGTAATTTGGTTTAGTTGACATCATGAAAACAGAGCCCCCATTATAGCATTGATGCCCTTATGAAAAGAAGAAAGGACCCCAGATCTCTCTCTCCACCACGTGGGGATATATAGAAGATAGCTGCCTACAAATCAGGAAGAGGTATCCCATCAGACACTGGATCTGCCAGCACCTTCATCTTATACTTAGCCTCCAGATCGGTGAGAAATAAATATTTCATCACCCAGTCTATGGTACTATTTTTTAACTGCAGTCCAAACTGACTAAGACAGTAATGGTGTTCTTAAATGTCGTCTTTCCTATATTAAAGGGCTGGATGTCTTACTTAGTAGCTAGGCTCACTGAAACAACCTACATTCCTTTCCTAGTTTTAGCATTTCCTGAAACATCATCATTTTATCTTTTCTACACTGTTCGATAGAATTCTTCAATTTCTAAGACATCTTAAATTTATAAGACAGTGTGGCTTGTACCATTAAATCATGTCTCTATTAAATAGTCAAAAAATCCTTCATTAGAGCCAAAAAATATTATACCCAAAATATCGAGGGTGATTATGAATTGTCAAGCTTATGAGTTTTCAAGAGGTGCCCTTATGAGATAAGCTTAATTAAGCAAGACATTCTATTAATCATTTCTAATTACTCATGCAAATCACAGACGCTCTGGCCTGTGGTTTAATACCCTGATTTGATCCCAAATACAGCTGATGTCTGTGGCCCAATGGGTATTTCAGTAAATGTGTTTTCACTGATCTTTTACTCTATCTAGATATGGTAATTGTCAGAAAACCACAGCTTGATTTGTTAGGCCTTACAAGTGTTTTAATTGCTGAATTAAAAAGGCAAAGGTAAAAGAATGCAAGAAAAGTTTGTGTTACTACATGTAGCAGTACAGATCAACAGTGCACACATATCCATCTGGCTATATGGGCACTATCCAGGGTGCTGACCCAGAGATCCATGCTTTTTTCTTCCTAGATACAATTTCTATCTATTCACTTCAAATATGATGCTTATATATAGGCATGTTACATGCTTATTGAACATAGATATTTAAGGATTGCCTTGTAATGATTCCGCATCCTTCTGGGGGTTTATCCCATAGGTTGAGACCTCTGTACCTTTTTTGTTCTATGGCAAATTTGGGTTTCAACCTTCTTACTCAGATGAAAATATTGAAATCTCAGTAAACCAAGGAAAAATTAAACATGTGTCCCTCGCTTCTCTCCAACACAGTGAAAGTTTCCCTCAATCTTCATAGCCAATCCATTTAAGTCTGAGATGCCAGTCACAACCTCAAGCTCCATTCCCCCACCTCTCATCTTCCTAGAATGCTCCTTTAAAATCTCAGTCTCTCCTTGGACACTCTCATTATCAAAATCTGCTGTCACAGACTGTCTTGCTAAATCAATCTGTACTAAGGTATAAAGGACAGATAAGGTTATATTTACATTTGAATACAGATCATTGTGTTTCACTAAAGAGATTAGGCTCTCACCTGGAATTTTAGGCACCAGCAAATAGATGAGAGGAGGACCAATTCAAGGAAATTGAGCCTTCCTAGTACCATGAAATTTAGTACCCTAGTACTAAAAATGTCTTCACTTATTCACTCACCAAAGAAACAGTGTGACCTAGCTGAAAGACCTAGGTTCTAGGGCCAGACTGCTTGAATTTAAATTCTGGCTCAGGCACTTTCTTACCTGTGTGACTCTGAGCAAGTTTTTTAGTTTTCCTGGGCCTCAATTACCCGTCCATGAAAAGGGGATGAAGATAATAACGTTTACCTTGCACAGTTGTAGGTCATGAAACTTTATGTGTGTGTAGAGTGCTTAGGAAATGCCACAAAACTGGCTAGTGCTTAGTATGTGTTTGATAAAGTAAATACTAGTAAGGCTGGCCTTGAATCTTTATGGTGTTTCTATCAGGAATAAGGTCTAAGTTTCTGAAGATGTCTTAGTTATTCCTGGGGACTAGACTATGAAGTTAGATAACTTATTAGGGTAGATTAGGCAGACAATTAGATATACAATGGAGAAAAGACAACCTCTCCAATAAGTGGTGCTGAGAAAACTGGACAGCTACATGTAAAAGAATGAAATTAGAACACTTCCTAACACCATTCACAAAGAAAAACTCAAAATGGATTAAAGACCTAAATGTAAGGCCAGACACTATAAAACTCTTAGACGAAAACATAGGCAGAACACTCTATGACATAAATCACAACAAGATCCTTTTTGACCCACCTCCTAGAGAAATGGAAATAAAAACAAAAGTAAACAAATGGGACCTAATGAAACTTAAAAGCTTTTGCACAGCAAAGGAAACCATAACCACGGTGAAAAGACAACCCTCAGGATGGGAGAAAATATTTGCAAATGAAGCAACTGACAAAGGATTAATCTCCAAAATGTACAAGCAGCTCATGCAGCTCAATATCAAAAAAACAAACAACCCAATCCAAAAAAAATGGGCAGAAGACCTAAATAGACATTTCTCCAAAGAAGATATACGGATTGCCAACAAACACATGAAAGGATGCTCAACATCACTAATCATTAGAGAAATGAAAATCAAAACTACAATGAGGTATCACCTCACACCAGTCAGAATGGCCATCATCAAAAAATCTACAAACAATAAATGCTGGAGAGGATGTGGAGAAAAGGGAACCCTCTTGCACTGTTGGTGGGAATGTAAATTGATACAGCCACTATGGAGAACAGTATGGAGGTTCCTCAAAAAACTAAAATAGAACCACCATACAACCCAGCAATCCCACTACTGGGCATATACCCTGAGAAAAACATAATTCAAAAAGACACATGCACCCCAATGTTCACTGCAGCACTATTTACAGTAGCCAGGACATGGAAACAAGCTAAACGTCTATCAACAGATGAATAGATAAGAAGATGTGGTACATATATACAATGGAATATTACTCAGCCATAAAAAGGAACAAAGTTGGGTCATTTGTAGAGGTGTGGATGGACCTAGAGTCTGTCATACAGAGTGAAGTAAGTCAGAAAGGGAAAAACAAATACTGTATGCTAACACAAATATATGGAATCTAAAAAAAAAAAATGGTTGTGAAGAACGTAGGGGCAGGACAGGAATAAAGACTCAGATGTAGAGAATGGACTTGAGGACATGGGGAGGGGGAAGGGTAAGCTGGGACGAAGTGAGAGAGTAGCACTGACCAAATATACACTACCAAATGTAAAATAGATAGCTAGTGGGAAGCAGCTGCATAGCACAGGGAGATCACCTCGGTTCTTTGTGACCACATAGAGGGGTGGGATAGGGAGGGTGAGAGGGAGACACAAGAGGGAGGGGATATGGGGATATGTGTATACATATAGCTGATTCACTTTGTTATACAGCAGAACCTAACACAACATTGTAAAGCAATTATACTCCAATAACGATGTTGAAAAATAAATAAATAAAGTATACCTCAACTTGAAGGGCATCCAGAGGGGAAGGACAAATGTTAATGTGAACAAAGTTTTCCCTAAACATGAATTAAAACATTACTTTAAATCATAATTCTTCATGCCATGAATAAATACTGCAGAGCGGGTAAATGGATGTTAATATTGTAGTCCTCAACTCATAATTTCCACCTTCCTGCCTTCTCATCTTCCCATTCCGCTCTTCTAGGTCCATCCATATTGTCACAAATGGCAAGATTTCATTCTTTTTGTGGCTGAGTAAATTTTTTTTCCATTTTGTGTGTGTGTGGCGTTTGTGTGTGTTTGTATACCATGTCTTTTATTCTTTCATCTATCAATGGGTATTTAGGTTACTTCCATATCTTGGCTATTGTAAATAATGCTGCAATGAACATAGGGGTGTGTAATTTTTTTTCTTTTAATTAGTGTTTTTGTATTCTTCAGGTGAATTCCCAGCAGTGGAATTGCTGGATCATATGGTAGTTCTATTTTTCTTTTTTTGAGGAATTTCCATTCATTTTTTTATAGTGGCTGCAGCAATTTACATTCCTACCAACAGTGCATGAGAGTTCCCTTTTCTCCACACACTCACCAATGCTTGTTATTTGTTGTCTTTTTGATGATAGCCATCCTGACACCTGTGAGGTAACACCTCATTGTGGTCTTGATTTGCATTTCCCAGATAATTAATGATGTTGACCATCTTTTCATCTGTCTGTTGGCCATCTGTATGTCTTCTTGGAGAAATGTACATCCAGTTTCTCTGCCCAGTTTTTAATCTGGTTGTTTGGGTTTTTCTGTTTGTTTTGTTTTGTTTGATCTTGAGTTGTGTGATTTAGTTATATGATTTGTATATTAACCCCTTGTTGGATATGTCACTTGCAAATATTTTCTCCCATTCAGTAGCTTGCCTTTTTGTTTTGTTGATGGTTTCCTTTGCTGTGCAAAAACTTTTTAGTTTGATATAGTCCCATTTATTTATTTTTGCTTTTGTTGCCCTTGCCTGAGGAGACAGATCAAAAAAAATTGCTAAGACTGATGTTAAAGAGGATACTGCCTATGTTTCTTCCAGGAGTTTTATGGCTTCAGGTCCTACATTTAAGTCTTTAATTCATTTTGAGTTTATTTTTATATATCATATATAAGAAAATTCATTTTGAGTTTATTTTTCTATATCAGTATAAGAAAATTCCCAGTTTCATTATTTTGCATGTAGTTATTCAGTTTTCCCAAGACTTTTTATTAAAGAGTCTGTCTTCAGGGAGGGGGAAGGGTAAGCTGGGATGAAGTGAGAGAGTGGCATGGACATATATACACTACCAAATGTAAAATAGATAGCTAGTGGGAAGCACCCGCATAGCACAGGGAGACCAGCTCGGTGCTTTGTGACCGCCTAGAGGGGTGGGATGGGGGGGTGAGAGGGAGATGCAAGAGGGAGGGGATATGGGGATATATGTATACGAATAGCTGATTCACTTTGCTATACAGCAGAAACTAACACAACATTGTAAAGCAATTATACTCCATTAAAGATGTTAAAAAAATAGTCTGTCTTTTCCCCATTGTATATTCTTGCTTCCTTAAATGCATGTTACTAAGTGAAAGAAGCTAATCTGAAAAGGCTACATACTGTATTATCCCAACCATATAACAGTTGGAAAAGGCAAAACTATGATGATAATAAAAAGTTCAGTGTTTTTCAGAGACTAAAGGGAGTGGAAGGAATGACTAGGTAGAACATAAAGGATTTTTAGGGCAGTGAAACTATTCTGTATGATACTATAATGGTGGTTACGTGTCAGTGTACATTTGTCAGAACCCATAGAATGTTCAATACCAAGAGTGAAGCTTAATGTAAACTGCAGACTTTGGGTGATAATGACATGTCAATATGGTGCATCAATTGTAACAAATGTACCACTTTGGTATGGGATGTTGATATGGTTCATAACCATACACAGGTGGGAGCAGGGAGTATATAGGAAGTGTCTGTACCTTCCACTTCCTGCTGCTGTGGATCTCAAAGTGCTTTGGCTTTATCTGTGTGTACAGCCCTGGTTTGTTTAAGAAAGCAGAGAGGGAAGTCAAGTGTACTTCACATTGTAGAAAGTGAGTCTGAAGTTGTATAAGACGGAGTTTGATGGAATGAGGCAATGGAAAAAGCAGGTGGGCGAAAGAGGAGTTGGGACTTTAAGTCTTAAAATGAAGGAAAATACTTTTTCTTGAGACAGAAGTGAAGAGAGAGAAATGGTAAAGCCCTTGGCTATTTAGCAGTTGTGAGGAGGATTTGGTTACAGAGACATTTTGAGGAAAAGAGGAAGAAGGTGAGGAAGTTTACACTTTGTGACTTTGATTTCTTCTCAGTAAAGCCAAGCCACAAAATGCCCCAAGGTAGAGTAAATATTTGATGAAGAGGTTTTTAAGTTCAGAGGGTTTGCTTCTCTAGTTAGCTTACTTGGGGGGAGAAAAGTTTAGTGTCTACTCTGGTTCTTTATATTATTGCACTCCTTAGTTCTTCTATATCTATACCAAAACATGTGGCTATTGAGTCCTTGGTTTGGAAGTTGTTCAAATTAAGGTGTGCTGTAAGGATAAAGTACACACCAGATTTTGAAGGCTTGGTACCAATTTTTTTTAAAGGTAGAATATCTCTATCATTTTTATATTGATTATATGTTAAAATGATAATTTTTTAGATAATATTTGCTTAAATGAAGCAGATTATCAAATTAATTTCACCTGTTTCTTTTTACGTTAAAAAAAATGTTCCTACTAGAAAATTGAAAATTACTTCGGTAGCTCCCATTACAGTCCTATTGGACAGTGCTGTTCCAGACCCATGATTATGTCTGTTCACATGTGTCCTAACACTAGTTAGAACATACACCTCAAATACCATATTAATACATCTTTTTAAAATCTAGTGTAGATGTTTATGGGCCACCTTGATTTTTGCAAACTAAAATATGTGGCACATATATACAATGGAATATTACTCAGCCATAAAAAGAAACGAAATTGAGTTGTTTGTAGTGAGGTGGATGGACCTAGAGTCTGTCATACAGAGTGAAGTAAGTCAGAAAGAGAAATACAAATACTGTATGCTAACACATATATATGGAATCTAAAAAAACATGGTTCTGAAGAACCTAGGGGCAGGACAGGAATAAAGACACAGATGTAGAGAATGGACTTGAGGACACAGGGAGGGGAAAGGGTAAGCTGGGATGAAGTGGGAGAGTAGCAATGACATATATACACTACCAAATGTAAAATAGATAGCTAGTGGGAAGCAGCTGCATGGCACAGGGAGATCAGCTCGGTGCTTTGCGACCACCTAGAAGGGTGGGATAAGGAGGGTGGGAGGGGGTATGGGGATATATGTATGCATATAGCTGATTCACTTTGTTATACAGCAGAAACTAACAACACTATAAAGCAATTATACTCCAATAACGATGTTAAAAAGAAAAAAGAATAGGTTTTCACAACACTTCTTTTAATTTTATCAGATGAAGCCAAGGTGACTTCTGAATGGTGAGGAGACTTGGGGCCCCTGTCAATCCCTGGAGCAAAATACAGGGTAATAATGAAAGCAACCATTTCGTGAGAACCTACAGTATAGGCTAGGACTATGGTAGAGGTGTTCTACACACACTTAAAGACAAACAAAGTGATTGTGTTTCCAAGCTGGAACCCTTGAACCTCTCTGAAGGCCAGTGTTTGTAAAGTGAAGCCTAAATGATCACCAATCAAACATCTATTCATCTAAAAGCCATAAAGTGTATTAGATGTTGCTACATATGCTAGCTCACAGAGCTTATGGCTCAAAAAATCCTATTTTAGGGCTTCCCTGGTGGCGCCGTGGTTGAGAGGCCACCTGCCGATGCAGGGGACACGGGTTTGTGCCCCGGTCCGGGAAGACCCCACGTGCCGCGGAGCGGCTGGGCCCGTGAGCCATGGCCACTGAGCCTGCACATCCGGAGCCTGTGCTCCACAACGGGAGAGGCCACAACAGTGAGAGGCCCTTGTACCGAAAAATAAAAAATCCTACTTTACCTTTGAGGCAACTTATCTGAGATTAATCTTCAGGATTGCACAATTAGTCAGTGCTTACAGAGACTCCACATCCTTCTTCTCCCCATGATGCTGCACCATAAAGGTCAGTGATTCCTCTTTTACAGGATTGTTTTGGGGACTAAATGAGTTGAAGCAATACAGCCCCTAGAATTGCACCTTCTTCTCCTCTTGCTCTTTTCCTATCTCTGCAACATTAACACCTCCCTCCTGTGTCCCTTCCTCCCTGTGTGTCTACCTTTCACAGTGTTTGGTCTTTCAACTCTCCTTCACCTCCCTCACTGTTGCTTGCTTTCTATCCCTCAAGTCTCTCTTTCATGTCTCTCTCTGTTGACATCTGCTTCTTTCTCGTCTTAGTACTTGAACCCTGCTCTAATATCACCTTGTCTTTGGCCCCCTGCTCCTTTCCAGTTGTCCCCCACTTTTACTTAGGAGTAGGCCTAAGAGGTGCCTGCAGTTTTTCTTCTAAACATTTTTTACCAAACACCGGTTGGGAGCAAGAGAGAATCTTGAGTTAAACAAAACAATCAGCAAACATACTTTTAGAGTTAATTTAAATTATTTAGAATGTCTTCCTGGGGAAGTGGCATTTTGTCACCATATTTAAAAGTGTATATTCAAGGATGTTCTCATGTATTGGGACTAATCTATCATGCATTTTTATAGCATTTAGCTGAACATTTCCGTGGATAATGTTGCCATTCCTTCTTTCTTTCGAGAAGTAGGGGAAAGTAATGTTCTAAAAATATTGATTGTTAGATTTAATCATACTCCAGGCACATCTTTGTTGTTTTGATGTGATTGTGACATTGCATATAAGAAAACCAATCACTTTAGAAATTATCTTCATTTATATTTTACAGTTCTTTGAACTTGATTATTAGTGCAAAAAGTTTATTCCTTTAAAAGCAGCAGTTCCTTGGTTCTACACTCAAACAAAGAACTGAGATTTTTGTAAATATCTTTTTTTTAAAGAGAAGTATTTTACAGCTTCTGAGCTGTGAAATATGGGGCTCTCATTAGCTGCACTGAGAATTCCGTTACCACTGCAGCTGTTGACTATTTATTACGGAAGCTGGTGCTAGTGGTAGTCAGAGAAAAATGCTCATTTAGTTAGAGCTTTCCAGGTGAAGATTTCTTTGAGGTTGATTTGAACATTTGCCTATTATGAGAAAAAGCTATGCATTATTCAAATCATGAAAAAAACTACAAGAATCCTTCCAAATTGTTCAGTGTTTTGTCAAATAAAATAAGTGCTAGTATTTAGAGAAAAATTCCATTACACTAATTAACTATAAAAATTCATTAGCTAACACATTATTTTCTTTAAATGAAATATATTAGGAAATCCCAAGTCTAATTGTTTAGAGATACATTTTAGTACATTTGTGAATATTTCACTCACAACCAAACTAAGCTATTGCTTTCAGTTGTAGTTATTATATAGTCTAGTTTTTAAAATCTCAAGTGGATTAAATTATCGTAAACACGGTTGTCTACATTCCATTGACCTCTAGGGACATCATTTTTGAATAATGTTATTTTCATGAGCAGTGGTGTGCTATATAGTGGTGAAGCCCCAACTCTCAGCTCTAAATGATGCAAACCAAGGTTCAAATCCTTGCTTGAGCATTGAAGAGCTAAACAACCTTAGCAAACTGCCTGACCGTTAGTCTGTTTTTTCACTTGTCATCCAAGTACAATGATCCTAGGAAGTGGATTGATTGAGTCATGTTATGCCCCTGGGTCAGTAAATGATAACGTTATTCAGAAGTGGCACATCCAAGTAAACTGCAGGGCAGGATAAAGCATAACTTTTTCCCTTCTTTTTTCTTTGTATTTTCTAATTTTTCTACTATTAAAAATATATTGCTTTTTTAATCAGTAAAAATAAAGATTATACAATACATTTACAAAGAGGAAATAGACACCAAGGAATTCTTTTGAAAAGCAAGATAAAATAAAGAATCTATCAAAGGAAAGTGTTATCTAGTCTGTGCCTATCCACTGCCATCCGCCTTGCCTCCCAAACTGAAGCCTCTGGAAGCAAATTCTGGCATTCGCTGGCACACTCCTAGGTTTTCTGCTTGCATAGCCAAGAAGTGCAAGAGCCATGTTGTGGGATTTTCAATTTGATCATCTCACACGAGGGTACCAGTGTTTTCAGACTGGAAACAGCATGTTACTACACTTTGGCAATAATGCATTAAATACAGATGGGTTTGTTTTTAGCCAAATATGTATCATACAGCCAACAGCTGTTTAGCTATTGCCAACGGTCTGTTTAGTACACAGAGAATCTGTGAGTTTCTTTTTTGCTCAAGAAAGTCTAGTGGATCTATGTAAAAGCTTCACAAAGGTGTCCAACCTGCCACAAAACAGGAGACAGAAATCACGAGCAATTGACAAAAGCCTGCAATAATTTTCTCTCCCAAATTATAATACCCTTGATTATAATCAGTAGGATTAGCATGCTTTTTTTTTCCATTTTTGTTCTGTTGAGAAGTAGTTGATTTACAATATTATATAAGTTTCAGGTATACAACATAGTACTTCACAATTTTTAAAGGTTATGCTCATTTATAGTTAATATAAAATATTGACTGTATTCCCTATGCTGTACAATATATCCTTGTAGCTTATTTATTATACATAATAGTTTGTATCTCTTAACCCTCTACCCCTATATTGCTACCCGCTCCCCTCTCCCCATTGGTAACCACAAGTTTGCTCTCTATATTTGTGAGTCTTTCTTTTTTGCTGTATTCACTATCTTATTTTATTTTTTAGATTCCACATGTAAGTGATAGCATACAGTATTTGTCTTCCTCTGTTTGATTTATTTCACTAAGCATAACTTCCAGGATTAACATATATCCAAGTTTTAATGTAATTCTAGACCCATTTCAGTGGATTAAAGAATGCCTTATAATTTCAGCAATAATGCAATCAATGATCACATTTGATATTTTTTCATGTATTCTTTAACAGCATGACACACTGAAGAGTGTGCGTAGCCTGAGGGACACAGCTCATCCCTGCTTCCTCCCGCTGTGGGCAATGGATGAGCACCAAGTATGGTATTTCTCATTGCCTAGAACTTATTTTACTCTCTATTAAAATCATTCAGAGACCTAATATAAAAAGACCAGATGTATTACCTGAAAATCAAAAACAAAAATGGGATTTTATTCTATCAAATTCATGCTTGATTTAATGGAGGAAAATCACAATATAAACAAGTAAAACACAATTTATTGTGTTTTATATATATATATATATATATATATATACACACACACACACACACACACATACAATATTTTGTATTATATGTGCAAGGCCTTCCCTCCCCTCCCTCTGCTTCTTTTGTAAACATCGTTTAATACTTGAAGTCGGGGGCTTCCCTGGTGACGCAGTGGTTGAGAGTCCGCCTGCTGATGCAGGGGACACGGATTCGTGCCCCGGTCTGGAAGGATCCCACATGCCGCGGAGCGGCTGGGCCGGTGAGCCATGGCCGCTGAGCCTGTGCGTCCGGAGCCTGTGCTCCGCAATGGGAGAGGCCACAACAGTGAGAGGCCCGCGTACTGCAAAAATAAAAACAAAAACAAAAAAAAAACAAAAACAAAAAACAAACTTGAAGCAAGTCAAATCATTTATTTACATTCTGTATTTTAGGGATACTGCCCCCATGTGGTTGTAAGGAAACATGATTACACTGTAAACTCCAATCTTTTTTTACCCCTGTTACCCTAGAGTTCTTGCATTGAAATGGATAAACCTAAAACATTTTAAGCAGTCATCAGAAGCGGAAATCAGTTCTTAAATCAGTTTAAACTCATAAAGTAGAATTAACTCTTATAACACATGTAAAAGTGATCCAGATTTTGTGGGTTCTGAAGCTTATAAAATTGGGGAAGCTCTTAAGAATACAAATTTACATGTACAAAATCATTATAAATATTTCATAGTAAGGGAATATTTATCTTGAATTAGAAAGCAAATAATCATGAATTATTTAAGGCTTGGAGATCCCTGTAGGCATGAAATCTCTATGGGCATTTTCTCCAAAAAACTCATTGAGAAATACCTCCTGTTTACAACTTGGCCTTCCTTCACCTCCTCACTCACTTGAAAACACCTTATAACCCCCAGCACTCATCAGAGTCTGTCTGAAGGAGGAATTTGGAAGCTTACGTTTTATCAGTTTTATGATAGACTCATCAATAGATAAGATTTTGGCATTTCTCAGCACATGGTTGCGGCTGTGAGGCTAACCCCTAATATGAGAGGGGTTATGAGAACAAGCAACTCTATGGTTCTCAACCTCAAAATACTGTCATTGCTTTCTAGCTACCTGATAAATGTTGCTATAATTATTTACAGTAACCCCATATTTTCATGGAGTGATACATCCCCTGGTAATTATTCCTTTGTTCCTAGTTCTGGGCACTTCAGTGTCTCTTACTTGGCAACCCCCTCATGGACTCCTGCCTTTTGTTCTCTAGCCAGAAAGGATTTGTCTTCTTTTCAAATCAATAGCTTATCAAATTAATTGCCTGGTTCTTACCTATAGAACTAAGTAAACCTTGTGAAAGGATGTATTTTGGGGCAAAGGATATTGAGGAGGAGAGAACAAGGGTTCAAAACCACAGCCAGAACTTTCTGGAAAATCTAAATTCACATCTGTCTCTGATTAATGGTATTTTTCTCCTCCTGTTGAAAATCTTAAATGAAGACAAAATATTTCGTTGAGTACACAATTTCTTACATAGTCTTGGCAAATGTTCTCAACTCTGGTCTAGGTTGTGCTGTTCCTCAGACTAGAGTAGACATGACATTTTCCCAGTGGAAGGAAAACTGGAAATAAACTATCTTTTAACCATAGTTTTGAAGTCATCAACTTCATTGTTAGACCCTGACTCCTTCCCACTCTTCCTTTCTTTGTCTTCTTCCTGTCCCAGTTCACCCCTTGGAAAGGTCTTCTCTTGGGATCATATAGTAGGACCCCTCTTAAGGTAAATGTAAACCAAACACATGAATTTGAACTAAGAGTTCATCCTTTCAGGGTCCAACTATAAACAGAAAGGGACGGTGAAAAACAGCCAAAGAAGACATTGCTCTTGTTGATTTCGGTCAACACAGATTTCCAGAAGGCACAGGGAGGGGCAAAAGTGCCAAACAAAGTCAAACAAACCCTAATCTATCTACAACTGATATTGAATATTTGAATTTTGTAAAAAGTAGGAATTAATGAGAAATAATAAATTGTGGATTTTTTTTTCACTTAAAGGCAAGGTTAGCAAATACAATTTGCATGTAAATCAACATTTACCTGACACATGCACTTTTCACAGCTTGAATAAACCGTGACATGAAAAAGATGAAAGACGTAGGACGCATATAAAAATCTTTAAAAGGTAATTGGCAGACACTTGCAATAAATATTTATTAAGCAAAGAAATTTCCTTTTCTGTTTTTGTGCCACTGTGATTTCTGCTTCATCTCTGTCTTCTTTCCACTTTCTCATTAAATATGACTTCTCTTTTATGATAGGATTCAGACCACATTCTGATGGTGGAGGAGGATGAAGGGGCCTTAGGAAAGAGACTTTTTTTTTTTTCTCATAGCTGCTTTTTGAAGCTGTAGAAAAAGTCTGGGACAAAGCTGAGTGCCTGAAAAGTTTGAAAGGAGAGAAGAGCTTAAATAAGAAGATGAGCTAACATCAGATTGGCTTTGCTGCTCCTTTTAAATTATTCCCATTTTGTCTGTTTTTTTATTGCTCCTTGAACTCTAATAATCCCTATCTTTGAAAACTGTGCAAAGACTATTACATCAAGAGGGAAATCAGACCTTAAGGTCCAATGGCCTCATCAACACGTTTGAAGTAAAGCAGAAAGCCAAGTTTAAGAGTGCCCTTTTGCCCCTTGACTTGTGAATGGGTTCTGTCCAGTTGGCCTCATGAATGTTGTCCAACTATAACACATCAAGGGCCCACTGAAATACAAGCCCCATCAAAATCCTACAAGCCCTTGCAAACTTGCCTTAAAAATTGTGTTTTTGTCTCTAGCCCATTGTATCTTCTTTCTTTTCCTCTCTTGTTCCATTAGCTGTCCTTTATGACTCCCTCATCATGACTAACCTATGCCATGGTTTAAAAAATTCTCTCTTATTTTTATTAATGACTTCTAATAGTCAGGAGAGTTATTCTAAAATCTCTCCTCACATCGTTCATGAAATTTCTTCAAGCCATTAAAATGAGAAAGGAGTTCCTATGGACCAGCATTTTTTTTTTTTGCAGCCTCAGAATGTCACCTCTCTCTCTCCCCTCAATCCACATAAAATGCAATTTGGATGAAATATTATTTTTGCATGTAATTAATGACTCTCCCTTCCCGCACTTTCACTATCTAAGAAGGAATCTATGCAATCAAGAACAAAGTTTTTAAAGTGGCATTACTTTATTATTGCATACTTCATATAATTTTTTTCTAAAAGTGATCACCACCACAAGTCTAGTTACCATACATCACCATACAGTTGATCCCCTTCACCCATTTCACCCACTCCATATCATTTTTATTTTTAAAATTATTTTGAATATTTATTTATTTGGCTGCACACGAGATCTTCATTGCCATGTCTAAAATCTTCACTGTGGCAAGTGGGATCTTTTAGCTGCAGCATGTGGGCTCTTAGTTATGGCATGAGGGATCTAGTTCCCTGACCAGGGATTGAACCCTGGTACCTGCACTGGGAGCATGGAGTCTTAACCACTGGACCACCAGGGAAGTGCCCACCCACCCCATATCATTTTTTAAAGGTCTTAGCATACATTTTAAGTGAGTTGAAATATATTATGAATTAAGACTATTCAGGCATTTCTGGAGACCATAGGAAATACACTGAAATATCATAGAAATAAGGCTGTAAATCCTTGGTCTATATATGCAGTAGAAGAAGTCTACTCTAGACAGATCAGGGTACACCATCCATGTAGCATCTGGTATTTTGAACTGCCAATTATGTAAAGAATCTTGTCTGAAAGATGCCACAAAAAAAAAAAAAAAAAAAACCACAGGCCAATATCACTGATGAACATAGATGCAAAAATCCTCAACAAAATACTAGCAAACAGAATCCTACAGCACATTAAAAGCATCATGCACCATGATCAAGTGTGGTTTATCCCAGGAATGCAAGGATTCTTCAATATATGCAAATCAATCAATGTGATAAGCCATATTAACAAATTGAAGGAGAAAAACCATATGATCATCTCAATAGATGCAGAAAAACTTTTGACAAAATTCAACACCCATTTATGACAAAAAATCCTGCAAAAATTGGCCTAGAGGGAACTTACCTCAACATAATAAAGACCATATATGACAAACCCACAGCCAATATTGTTCTCAATGGTGAAAAACTGAAACCATTTCCACTAAGATCAGGAACAGGGCAAGGTTGCCCACTCTCACCACTATTATTCAACATAGTTTTGGAAGTTTTAGCCACAGCCATCAGAGAAGAAAAAGAAATAAAAGGATTCCAAATTGGAAAACAAGAAGTAAAACTGTCACTGTCTGCAGATGACATGATATTATACATAGAGAATCCTAAAGATGCTACCAGAAAAATACTAGAGCTAATCAATGAATTTGGTAGAGTAGCAGGATACAAAATGAATGCACAGAAATCTCTTGCATTCCTATACACTAATGATGAAAAATCTGAAAGAGAAATTAAAGAAACACTCCCATTTACCATTGCAACAAAAAGAATAAAACACCTAGGAATAAACCTGCCTAAGGAGACAAAAACCTGTATGCAGAAAACTATAAGACACTGAAGAAAGAAATGAAAGGTGATACAAACAGATGGAGAGATATACTGTGTTCTTGGATTGGAAGAATCAACATTGTGAAAATGGCTATACTACCCAGAGCAATCTACAGATTCAATGCAATCCCTATCAAACTACCAATGGTATTTTTCACAGAAGTAGAACAAAAAATTACACAATTTGTGTGGAAATGCAAAACACCCCAAATAGCCAAAACAATCTTAAGAAAGAAAAACGGAGCTGGAGGAATCAGGCTCGCAGACTTTGGACTATACTACAAAGCTACAGTAATCAAGACAGTATGGTACTGGCACAAAAACAGAAATATAGATCAATGGAACAGGATAGAAAGCCCAGAGATAAACCCACGCACATATGGTCACCTTATCTTTGATAAAGGAGGCAAGAATATACAATGCAGAAAAGACAGCCTCTTCAATAAGTGGTGCTGGGAAAACTGGACAGCTACATGTAAAAGAATGAAATTAGAACACTCCCTAACACCATACACAAGAATAAACTCCAAATGGATTAAATACCTAAATGTAAGGCCAGACACTATAAAAATCTTAGAGGAAAACAACATAGAACACTCCATGACATAAATCACAGCAAGATCCTTTTTGACCCACCTCCTAGAGAAATGGAAATAAGAACAAATATAAACAAATGGGACCTAATGAAACTTAAAAGCTTTTGCACAGCAAAGGAAACCATAACCACGATGAAAAGACAACCCTCAGAATAGGAGAAAATATTTGCAAATGAAGCAAATGACAAAGGATTAATCTCCAAAATATACAAGCAGCTCATGCAGCTCAATATCAAAATAACAAACAACCCAATCTCAAAAAGGGCAGAAGACCTAAATAGACATTTCTCCAAAGAAGATATACAGATTGCCAACCATCACATGAAAGGATGCTCAACATCACTAATCATTAGAGAAATGCAAATCAAAACTACAATGAGGTATCACCTCACACTGGTCAGAATGGCTATCATCAAAAAATCTACAAACAATAAATGCTGGAGATGGTTTGGCGAAAAAGGAACCCTCTTGCATTGTTGGTGGGAATGTAAAGTGATACAGCCACTGTGGAGAACAGTATGGAGGTTCCTCAAAAAACTAAAAATAGAACCACCATACAACCCAGCAATCCCACTACTGGGCATATACCCTGAGAAAACCATAATTCAAAAAGAGACATGTACCACAATGTTCATTGCAGCTCTACAATAGCCAGGACGTGGAAGCAACCTAAGTGTCCATTGACAGATGAATGGATAGAGATGTGGTACATATATACAATGGAATATTACTCAGCCATAAAAAGAAATGAAATTGAGTTTTTTGTAGCGAGGTGGATGGACCTAGAGACTGTCATACAGAGTGAAGTAAGTCAGAAAGAGAAAAACAAATACTGTATGCTAACACGTATATATGGAATCTAAAAAGAAAAAAAAGGAAAAATGGTTCTGAAGAACCTAGGAGCAAGATAGGAATAAAGACTCAGATGTAGAGAATGGACTTGAGGACACGGGGAGTGAAGGGTAAGCTCGGATGAAGTGAGAGAGTGGCATGGATATATATACACTACCAAATGTAAAATAGATAGCTAGTGGGAAGAAGCCTCATAGCACAGGGAGATCAGCTCAGTGCTTTGTGTCCACCTAAAGGGATGGGATAGGGAAGGTGGGTGGGAGTTGCAAGAGGGAGGAGATATGGAGATGTATGTATATGTATAGCTGATTCACTTTGTTATACAGCAGAAATTAACACACCATTGTAAAGTAATCATACTCCAGTAAAGATGTTAAAAAAAAAAAAAAGAATCTCATCTTTGCTAATTTTTTTTTTTTTTTTGTGGTACGCTGGCCTCTCATTGTTGTGGCCTCTCCTGTTGCGGAGCACAGGCTCCAGGCGCACAGGCTTAGTGGCCATGGCTCACGGGCCCAGCTGCTCCACGGCATGTGGGATCTTCCCGGACCAGGGCACGAATTCGTGTCACCTGCATCGGCAGGCGGGCTCTCAACCCCTTCGCCACCAGGGAAGCCCTCATCTTTGCTAATTTGATCAAACACAGTGGCTTCAGTGCTTCAAAACAATGATTTCAATGCTTATTGGAAGAGGTCAACTGCCATGTAAATAATTAAATTTGACTGTTCATGTCAGAGTGGCCCACATCAGGCCTATACAAATCCCAAAGGGTCTGTGTTGATCTTGTTGGGAAAAGTACCACCTCCCAAGTCTCAGTGTGTTAATGAGGCATGTACAAGGGACCCCTTCCCCTTTTCCAAACTTAAAGTACACTCTTCTTACAAATAGAGTCCATTTCAATTGTCATTGGAATGTTTACCTTTAATATCTCTATAAGGATTAAAAGAAACATTCCTGATTAAACATTAACTTACTTTAGGCATTTACTGTGGGCATATGAGACATCCCCATTATGGTGTGTATGTGAATAGTACTTAATGTGGAAATTACTTTTTAAAAAATTGACAAGGAGATGGAATAACTCATTTCAACATTTCTACAGGTCTCACGTTTTGGAAAGCTTATTACTGAATCAGGGAATGTGAAATTATATGTTCAAAACTCTAAGCTGCCAAAATATAGTGTTGCTCTTTAGAATACTAAAAGATTTTACTTACTTTATAAAATATTGCATAATTTATAAAATGTAAATTAAAGTCCTGTTGAAAATGACATTATAAAAGGATGCTATCAAGTAATTCTTAATAGATTTTCCACCATTCCATGGTATCACTGGACACTTGAACAAAAATAAATGTCACCAGCAGCTGAATCTATTCATTTTCAGCAAATTTTTATTTGTTTTCTTTTGTATTTCTTTTCAACCCGTGGCTTGCAGTTCCTTGGCTTTATTTAGTTTGGTTAACAAGTCTTATTATTCCAAAAGCCAGTTGCATTTACCAAGTCTTTTGATTCTGTATCATGTGAGAGGTTCTCCATTTGTCCATTTCCACCTGTCTTATTGCCACTACCTATTTCAAGTCAACATCATCTCTGAAATGGGTTACTGTAACCGCACCCCAACTGGATTCTCTGTACCTAGTCTTCTCTCTATCCATCCATTCTCTGCAGTTTAGACAGAGTAATCATTTAAAAGCGAATGTGATCTTCTAGTGACTCCCCTCTTAAAGTTCTTCAAAAGTAGTTCCTCTTTGCCCTAAGGTCCAAACTCCTAACAATACTAGAGTATATTAAAAAAAAAAAAACACAACTCATTCCTTCCATTCTGTATGCATATGCATGCCTCTTAGTCATGTGACTGCTACTCTTCTCATCAGAAAGTAGAGTCTATTTCTCTACCTTTTTTTTTTTTTTTTTTTTGCGGTACATGGGCCTCTCACTGTTGTGGCCTCTCCTGTTGCAGAGCACAGGCTCCGGACGTGCAGGCTCAGCGGCCATGGCTCACGGGCCCAGCCACTCTGTGGCATGTGGGATCTTCCCGGACTGGGGCACGAACCCGTGTCCCCTTCATCGGCAGGTGGACTCTCAACCACTGTGCCACTAGGGAAGCCCTATTTCTCTACCTTTTGAATCTCAATAGAACATGTGAGATGCTTTCACCAAAAGAATGTGGTAGAATGGTGCAGGAGTTCTGAGCCTAGGCATCAAGAGGCCTTGAGGCTTCTGTTTTCATCCTCTCGGGGAGTTCTGTTCAGAAACCACCATGTGAAGAAATCTAGTCTGGCCTGTTGAAGGATGGGAGGAATATGTGGAGTAGACACAAGCCTTCCCAGCTGAAGCTCCCTAAACCAACATGCAAAGAGCTAGCACCAACTACTTTGTTAAGTATAGTGTACATAGTATGCATTTTACTATAATTTTAAAGATGGGGAAAACAAGAGACATTACAAATAACCATCCCAAGATCAGACATCAAGTGTTGAAGCCAAGATTTAAAATCCAGACACCTTCACCCCTGTCACCAGCTCTTAGCCACTATGCTACATAAATAGTCTACATACCGTGATGCAGACTTTTTTTTTCCTACTTGATTATGTCCAACTGTGTGACTTTGTTATTGATATTTAACTCAACTGTATGAAAGTTACTTCCTGGCTTAACACACATAATAGATCATACACCTATGTCACTTACCACCACAGTTTCCAGAACATGTTAAGTGCTTAATAATGGTAGCTATTGTTCCTATGCTGATAGTGAATCTCCTTACTTTGAGTATGAATTTTATTTTTCCAAACAGCAAGAAGTCATTTTGGAGCTAAGGGTGAATAGAGTGGGCAATTTCAACTTTAATTCCATTTGGCCTCTATAACAAAACATACAGGTAAATTAAGAAAATAGCCTTTCTCCTGTGGCTTGGGACTTGGGTTTAAAAGTCATTCTTTGCAGGTTTTTGACAACAACATCAACGGTAAAGTGCAAGTTAATACACACGAAGCGAAACACTCACGTGGATGTATAAGTTCTGGCATGGCTGTGAAAATACCAGTCTTGTCTTATAGTCACACCTTACATACATAATTCATATAAACTTAGGAAAAAATATGGATGATAGCTGTGATTTGGGGTACTTAGTATATTGATAACTGTATCAGGTGTGCTTGGGTTGGCTGAGTTTGGCTGTCATATTGCTCAGGAGTCATTCAAAGGTGAAGCAACTTAAAAGTCAAAAGATTTTTACATCTTCAAACTCTAGCATTTTCTTGGGAACTCTTGCCAGGTCCAGACTCCTCCAGGAAGGGTGGATATAATTTGCTATCTGTGAGGTGCTGATTAGTCAAGTATATTTTTTTCTTTGTTTATTTTATATATGAGGGGATAAATCATTCAATTCCTGAAATAATGTTGTTTTGTTTTGTTTTTTAATAGAATAAAGGCCCAAATCTTCAACATGTCATTCAAAGCCACGTGATTGATTTCTAGCCTGCTGTCTGAATGTCTTATTAACATACCTTGCACTTCCTTACTTTGGTGCTTTATTCATATCTGTACTTCGAATGTGTGTTTTACTTTCCCACTGTCCCTACCATGTTTATTCTCTCCTTAATGAAAATTCTTGAAAGTCATCAAATCATATGACATATTCCTATACAATGCCCTTAGTAAAAACAAACTTTTTCTTAGGTCTTCCCAAAAAACTGTGTTGTGTGAGGATCTATGGATCAAAATAAAACAGAGTCTGTCTTAATAACATTTAGAGATAATAGTAGTGACTATATCACAGGCTTGTTTGAGGGATTACATGAGTTATTCTATGTAAAACACTTGTATGACTTCCAGATATATAATAAACATAACTACTATATAAATGTCCGCTATTATTATTTGCAGTTGCTAAAAAATGATGTACAGTAAGTCCCCTACATACGAACGAGTTCCTTTCTGAGAGTGCGTTTGTAAGTCCAATTTGTTTGTAAGCCCAACAAAGTTAGCCTAGGTACCCAACTAACACAATCGGTTATATAGTACTGTACTGTAATAGTTTTATAATACTTTCCACACAAATAATACATAAAAAACAAACACAAAAATAAAATATTTTTAATCTTACAGTACAGTACTTTGAAAAGTACAGTAGTACAGTACAACAGCTGGCATACAGGGGCTGGCATCGAGTGAACAGGCAGGAAGAGTTACTGACTGGAGGAGGGAGAGGAGGTGGGAGGGAGATGGTAGAACTGAAGGGTCATCAACAATAGGAGATGGAGGGCAAGCTGCAATCTCACTCACACCTGATGTTGATGGCACAGGTTCTGGTTCCTTGCTGGATTCAATTCCATCTTCCCTCTTGAAAAAATGATCCAGTGATGTCTGGGTAGTAGCTCTTTTTTTCTCATCATAGATGACACGGTAGCACTGGATTGCATTCTGAACGGCTGCTGCAACCTCCATGTACCATTCTATGTTCAGGTCCTGTGCCTCAAAAACCAACAGTGCCTCCTCAAATAAAGAAAGTCCCCTTGCCATTTTCTGCGTCGTGAATCTCTTCGGTTCTTCAGTTACTTCTTCTTCCTCTTATCTCTCTTTGTCCTTTCTCCAGGCCTCCAATTCCATCGGGTCTTCATTAGTAAGCTCCTTGTGTTGCACAGCAAGGAGTTCAATGAAGTCATCCTAAAGTGCACAAAACCACAACCACTTTTAGAGGGTGCGCACACATTACAATGTACGCCAGACACATGAACTAATTTACGTGATTGGGCATGCCAACACATGTTCTCATCTTTGAAAGTTCACAACTTGAAAGTTCATATGTAGGGGACTTACTGTATAAGTAGTTGTAGGGATGATTGCACAATTTTATTAGTAAAGCATGACAATGGCATTGAGCTACCAGTAAATCTATGTAGATAAAAAGTGAAAGGAGGGAGAGAATGGTATACAAAGTGTTTGTACATTGGATTTACATGTGTATTGAGTTGCCTGAAAGCAAGGTCTAAGAGGGCAGGGTTGATGAAGTATATCTAACCAAGATTAAAATAGAGCTGCCAAAACTCAGCTGACTTTAGAGGATGGGGAACATTATCTCACTTCCTAGGCTTTTGTCTTGTCAATTAATCAGACAAATTACCAGATTAATTGATTAAAATCTCTCTTCTCAAAATGAAACTCAATCCAGAAATCAACTTTGTTAAGTAAAAACTGATGATTAAAGGAAGAAAAAAGATCTGGGGGCAATCAGAGAGTCTAGAATTGCTGAGGATCTGAGACCTGTAAATAGAATTTCAGCCATGCTTATATCAAGGTGAGGGAGTGGCCCTCTTCACTGAGACCAGAGGTAAACCCTCTGAATATTTAACAAAGAACTCTCTATATGGGAATGTATCTGTGTATAGCTATGTGAGTATGCGATTAATTCATCCACTGGATATTGGATTTCTTCGAGCAGTTATACTTTGTAATAAACCTAAAACCTAAAAATTAAAAAAAAGCTACCTCTCCATCCCATGATCTGTAATAAATTACAGACTTTTATAAGTTGTGGCTGTCTTTTATCTGTTGCCACCTCATAACAATGACCATGATTTATCCATAGTGGGGCTTCAATAATTATATGAAGGGTACAGTGGGAACATTTTATCTCTTGATCTAGTAAATCTTAAACCCTCCTACAAGGTCTTTGAATTTCTCACACAGATTATCACAATGCCATGCACATAACAGACGACACATTTGGTGGATTTAGCAAATTACTATATCAATGTATTACAAGAAGATAATAGATTTTTTTAGCAGTACTGAAATACAGTATATAGTACAATACAGTATTTTTATTTCCTTTTGTTGTGTAGTCAACAAAATAGCCTTTTCTTCCCCCTAAGAAAATATATTACGTTTTCCCCATCCCATAAGTCTTAAACCTTAAGGCAAAATTTTACATTGTTCCAGACTTACTCACATCTTGTTAGTTTGCACCCATTTTTCAGCCTGTCAAAATCTTTTTGAATCCTCTATGATGGTTTTCCCCTCCTATCTTGTGTCACCTATAAAGATGATTGGCCCTGGGCTTCCCTGGTGTTGCAGTGGTTGGGAGTCCGCCTGCTGATGCGGGGGGCGCAGGTTTGTGCCCCGGTCCGCGTGCTGCGGAGCGGCTGGGCCCGTGGGCCATGGCTGCAGGGCCAGCTCGTCCAGAGCCTGTGCTCCGCGGCTGGAGAGGCCACGGCAGAGAGAGGCCCGCGTACCGCAAAAGAAAAAAAAGATGATTGGCCCTTTTTCTGTACTTTGGTCTAAAATACTAATCAAATCACAATTATATGGAGAATATATGCACTAAAGATTCACATCCCTGGAGTTTTTGCTCTAGGCTGACATAGGAAAGCAGTTAAAAGAATGCACGGTTCATTCTTTTTGGAAAACAGTGACAATGCATGCTCCACTAATTATATCAGGGACTTATTTTTCCTATTTGAAGCCCAGTATATCACTTTCTTATCTTATCAATCCTGAAGTTTGCAAATAAATAGCTATACTTGAATTGTCCTTAGCAAACAGGTTTTCTAGAATACATATTTGTCATGAAAATAAAGAGATAATAGGATTTAATTGGACATAATTGAATGATATTATTAATATATTAAATTTGTATGGCACTTGTACATGCAAGTCATTTCTTAGAACATATCTGGAAGGTTCATATATACTTTATTCAGATTTATGAATTTTAGAGTCACCTGTTTTTGGAAGTAATGGGGCGTTTGTGTATTCATGACTGGTCCTAAATCTTTTCTCTTTCTTTCTTTCTTTCTTTGCTATGCTTTTAAATGTTGATAAACTTCTCCCTCTTATAGAACCAATATGTTTTTCTTTTTTTTTTAATAATATGCATTTGTTTCCCCCTTGTCTTTTTTAAATTTTTCTTTTTATTATTTTGTATTGAAGTATAGTTGATTTACAATATTATATAGGTTTCAGGGGTACAACATAGTGACTCAATAATTGTATAGATTTTTTTAAATTAACTAATTTTTATTTATTTATTTTTGGCTGCATTGGGTCTTCATTGCTGCGTGCAGGCTTTCTCTAGTTGTGGTGAGCGGGGTCTACTCTTCACTGTGGTGCGAGGGTTTCTCTTTGCGGTGGCTTCTCTTGTAGAGCACAGGCTCTACGGCACACAGGCTTCAGTAGTTGTGTCTCACAGGCTTAGTTGCTCTGCGGCATGTGGGATCTTCCCAGACCAGGGTTCGAACCCATATCCCCTGCATTGGCAGGTAGATTCTCAACCACTGCGCCATCAGGGAAGCCCCTGTTTTTCTTTTCAAAAATTTTATTTTCGTTTGTCCTGGATGACATAAGTCATAAGAACAGCTTCCATTTTTTTAGGATTTGTTACATATCAGGCGCTTTGTCACTGTTTCTCATTTAATCCTCCAGCAAACCTCTGAGGAAGGTACTGAGGAGAAAAGAAATAAACAAGTTTTCTCAGAGTAAGCACCTTGCAAACAACCAAGCTGATTTTAAACTTAGGCCCAGCTCAACCCATTGCAGGACCTTACTATAAATGCATTTATATCTTCACATACAATTTTTCTAGAATTTTGGAAAAGTAATATTGAATAAGCAGAAGTCATCCTGATTATCACTTAACCCGGTAACCCACCTAACTAATTTTTCTTTTTTTTTTTTTTTTTGCGGTACGCGGGCCTCTGACTGCTGTGGCCTCTCCCGTTGCGGAGCACAGGCTCCGGACGCGCAGGCCCAGCAGCCACGGCTCACGGGCCCAGCCGCTCCGCGGCATGTGGGATCCTCCCGGACTGGGGCACAAACCCGTGCCCCCTGCATCGGCAGGCGGACTCTCAACCACTGCACCACCAGGGAAGCCCTAATTTTGCTTATTTAAGTACCCTGTTTCAGGCCTACCACCAACTCCTAATATTTCTCTTCTGGCAAATCTTACCCTGTTATGTCTGCACCCTTGGTCAGCTACTGGGTAAAACATACACATGGCTGAAGCTATATTTACTAATTTCCATGCCCAGTGCCACCATTCAATGCATGCTACCCTGTCTCCTGCCTGTTCCACTTGCCCCAAGCCTTGGATCACTCAAATCTTTAGTAGGTAAAGTGTTATCAGAACTGGAAATCTGATCGGACTTCCGGCTTAAAACTCTTTCATTGGTTCCCCATTGGACCTTAACAATTTAGGATATGATTTTAACCACTTAGCAAGTAAATATAGGGAGGGCCCTTTGGGATTAGAACCTTGTTTACCTTTTACTCTCCTATCTGACCCTAGCCTGTAGAACAAGCCCCAGACAGGGTAAATCCTGTTCCTCAAATGCTTCTACCCTCACCCCACCTCTCTTGACTGGCTAGTACCAGGATTTGTTTAGAGGCTCAGCAATGACATCAAGAGCTAAGGTTCTATGGTAGACACAGCAGAAGTTTCCCCTTCAAGGAAGTGCTTCTGTAAGCTCCTTCAGGGTCAGCTTGAGCTGCAGGGAGCCAGCTCTTCCCAGGGAAGCTTGCCTCTAATGACTTAGCAAGGATGAGATTGGGGTTTAAAGTTATGGCCCACAGGACTCTCTAGAAACACTTTGTTCAAGAGCTCACTGTATGTCGGCTGAGAGTTTATTGGACCCGATTAGAGTTTGGTTTCTTCCTCTTGCCCATTGTGGCTTCCTTCAGTTTCCTTTCACAGATATTGATCCCTAAACACTGTCTTAGTTTTGTGTCTGCAGAGCACAACCTCCACCTTTTTCTGTCACCCGCAGATGAGGTCTCTTCCCTTTTCACAGGATGGTTTCAGCAGTTTCTGCCATCACATTCTTATATGACACTATGCAAAAGTCTTGCAGGCAGCGATGTAGGAGTCAGGGCATGAAGGGAGCATGTTATCTCATTTAATTAAGAAAGAATATATTCCTCAGAATGTCCCAGCAAAATTAGCTCTTCATTTTTCACAACTGTGTCTTCATGGCATTGTTTAAACATGTTCTTTTCTTCACATTTCCTAGAAACTGTAAGTTAGATGTAGTGGATTAATGAAATTAAAGACTGTTAATTTCAGGAGGCACCTAATAGCAGGTGGTCCTACTATTAGTGCTGGCAAGATTCATCAGTGGGTTCAGGTGTTTTCATCCTGATCCATCCATTTAAAATTCACCATAAACCATCAAATAGTTTTAGCGGCTGTCTGTGATCACCATATCCAGTGGTTTATTAAGGTTACAAAATTCTGACTTTCTAATTCTATCTTTCTTCCTGTACTTATTATCTGTGGTTTTCTATAAAGAAGGACATTTCCTTATCAACTATTTGGTAACTCTGAAAAACAGCTTCTGTGGGAAAGGGAAGACAAATACTTGATCTTTTCCCTTAATCGGTTTTCAGAATAATGAGATGTTGCCCTAGCAATATTTAAGGATCATCAATGAAGTTTTTTTTTTGTTTGTTTTAAATCAGTGTGAACTTCTGGACTTTTATATATGTTTCAATCTATTGCACTCATTATTATTATTTTATTTATGTGATGCTCAGAATTTCCCAGTTTGGAGCATGACAACTTTCCAAGCTGGCATTTATGTCCTTTTGATATGACCTTAGTAGTCTTTTTTTTTTTTTTTTTCGGTACACGGGCCTCTCACTGTTGTGGCCTCTCCCGTTGCGGAGAACAGGCTCCGGACGCGCAGGCTCGGCGGCCATGGTTCACGGGCCTAGCTGCTCCGTAGCATGTGGGATCTTCCCGGACCGGGGCACGAACCCGTGTCTCCTGCATCGGCAGGCGTTCTCTCAACCACTGCGCCACCAGGGAAGCCCGACCTTAGTAGTCTTTGATAATGTTTCTTTCAGTCATGGCAAGACTCATATTATAAATGCCCTGCTCCAGATGTGGAATCAGCCATTTTTCCAAAGAAACAGTTTTGGTTTTTTTGTTATTTTGTTTTGTTTGTAGTCAATATGCAAATTATATTTAGAGACAACAATCTGGACACACCATAGAGTTTTGTTATTAACCCTTACTCTAAAAAGGGTAAAAATACCTAAACAAAACCTTTAACTGTCAACAATTTTATGCTGTCTTTGTCTCCTTGAACTTTTAATACCACTCCACTTCCCTCACATAATTTTATTCTAATGCAATACATTTTTACATTTGGAAGTATATTAATCATCCTATCATAATCATCTGCAACAAAAAATTATATATAAAATATACAATTGTATCTAATTGTATATAAATTAAAATGTAAAATGTAAAATTTTTCTTAATTCTTTGCAATCACACATCTCTAAGTCTTAAATGCTTTAGTATACTGTATAAACTTTCATAAAAGTTTGTAAAAATGTTTAAGGATCTAAATAAATTTTCAAAACATATAAAACACCTCTTAAGTTTTTTTTCTTTTTAATTTAAAGATGTAATATTAATCTATGAGACATAAAGATGGAAAATTTCCCCCTTTTTCTTCAAATCATGCAAAATATGCAACTGAGGCGTAGAGCTAGCTGGGGTGAATGAAAGGGTTTCCCTGGGCCTTTCTCATAACAGAATAATAAATAGGCAGAGAGGGAGTCTTTCATAACAGATTAAAATTGTCCATCATAGTTCTTAGAGATTTTGAATATTATAATTTTAAAAATGGGTAGAAAATGCACAGAATAATGTTTTGAGTCCTATATTTTACCTGAATAACATAATGTAACATCAGCTTTCTTAGCAACACTTCATTAGCTTTGCTATGCCATTGGACTCTTCCTCAGGATGCATGTTTTCTTTGAAGGTAGTCAAAGGTAGGAAAAATGAAGTCATAAAAAGAACTATGTCTTCACTCCTCTGCCACACTCTTTAATATATTTGAGTTCAGAATATCCCAACATTGACCAAAACACCCTGCTTCTAATTTAACACATCACCCTGCAGATTTCACATTGTCCCTTTATTTGAATACAGATTTTTGAGTAAAAGAAATGTCCCAGAGTAAGACTCTGGATGGTTAAGAGGTTGGCCTTTCTTCTTAAAGTGGAAGAAGGGCAATAATCAAAGAAATAGTGGGAAAGAAGAAAACCAGCAGATTACTTTAAGACTGCATGAAATCTGAGGATCAGAAAATGGATGCACTTAAAATTATTTGTGCTTGTATACCTCCTTGTGTAGTTTTTGTGTACCTTCAGAGGTACCTTATTTTGAAGTCTGCTGTGCTAAAGTATATACCCAATAGTGGGATAAACAAGCTTCCTCAATTCAACTCAAGCATAATTGTATTAAGTTCTGCCAGATTGCTCTATTTTATACATTCCTACCAATAAAATCCCATTTCCTTATATTCTTGTAACATTTGTTATTATCCAACTTTTATTTTTTGCCAGATTTGTGTAAATTGGTATCTCAAGGTAATTTTAATTTATATTTTTCTGATCAATAGTATTTTTGCTATGCATTTTTTTTCTTTCTTTCTTTCTGTGAACTTTATTTTTGATTCTCTGCCTATTTTCTTTTGAGTTCTTTGCCTTGGTCTAGTGGATTTATAGGAACTTTCTTGCATATTCTTGATATTAATCCTTTTAAGATTTCAAATGTCCTCTCAACATATGTCATCTTTCAATTTTATCAGCAGTAACCTGCAATGAACATAAATACTTAATTTCCAGTGTAGTCAAAGCCAATGATTATTTTATTATTTGCTTTATAGTTGTGCTTTCTGAGTCATTAAAAATTATGTTCCTACCCCCAAGGTAATAAATATATTTAATTTCTTCTATTAGCATAATTGTTTTACTATTTACATAGATTGTAAATCTGTTTGGAATTCATCTTTGTATCTAAATATAAAGGAGAGGTTGAACTTTATTGTTCTCCAGTTAATGAACCTATTTTTTCCCCAAATATCTTTTACATAATTACTCCTTTATAGATTCATATTACTATTTTATCATTTATATAGTTCCTATATATGCATAGATCTATGTATAAGCTCTTTATTCTGTTCCATTTGGTCGATTTGTTTATTTCTGTGGCAATTTTATGTTTTCATTACCATAACTTTATATCTTAATGCTTGTAAGGTTTTCTCTGGTCTACTTTTTAAAAGTGGATTTAGTGATCTATGATTTTTATTTTTTGTATACATTTTACAATAAATTTATTGAATTTATTTAAAATATTTCTGCTGATCCTACTGGTATGTTTATTGGGAGTAACTGTAGATAATACATATCTTTACAATGTTATCTCATCCAAGAACATGGTATCGATCACTTTTTTTTACTTATTTATTTTTAAACATCTTTATTATAATTGTTTTACATTGTTGTGTTAGTTGCTGCTGATAACAAAGTGAATCAGCTATATGTATACATATATCCCTATATCCCCTCCCTTTTGTGTCTCCCTCCCATCTTCCCTACCCCACCCCTCTACATGGTCACAAAGCACCGAGCTGATCTCCCTGTGCTATGCAACTGCTTCCCACTAGCTATCTATTTTACGTTTGGTAGTGTATATATGTCATTGCTACTCTCTCACTTCATCCCAGCTTACCCTTACCCCTCCCCAGGTCCTGAAGTCCATTCTCTACCTCTGTGTCTTTATTCCAGTCCTGCTCCTAGGTTCTTCAGAACCATTTTCTTTTTTTTTTTTTTTAGATTTCATATATATGTGTTAGCATACGGCATTTGTTCTCTTTCTGACTTACTTCACTCTTTATGGCAGACTCTGGGTCCATCTACCTTGCTACAAATAACTCAATTTCATTTCTTTTTATGGCTGAGTAATATTCCATTGTATATATGTGCCACATCTTCTTTATCCATTCATCTGTCGATGGACACTTAGGTTACTTCTATGTCCTGGCTATTGTACATGGTGCTGCAACGAACATTGTGGAACATGACTGTTTTTGAACTATGTTTATCTCAGGGTATATGCCCAAGAGTGGGATTGCTAGGTCGTATGGTAGTTCTATTTTTAGTTTTTTAAGGAACCTCCATACTGTTCTCCATAGTGGCTGTATCACTTTACATTCCCACCAACAGTGCAAGAGGGTTCCCTTTTCTCCACACCCTCTCCAGCATTTATTCTTTGTAGATTTTTTTTTTTTTTTTTTTTTTTTTTTTTGCGGTACGAGGGCCTCTCACTGTTATGGCCTCTCCCGTTGCAGAGCATAGGCTCTGGACGCGCAGGCTCAGTGGCCATGGCTCATGGGCCCAGCCGCTCTGCGACATGTGGGATCTTCCTGGATCAGGGCATGAACCTGTGTCCCCTGCATGGGCAGGCGTACTCTCAACCACTGCGCCACCAGGGAAGCCCTCTTTGTAGATTTTTTGATGATGGCCATTCGGACCAGTGTGAAGTGATAACCTCATTGTAGTTTTGATTTGCATTTCTCTAATGATTAGTGATGTTGAGCATCCTTTCATGTGATGGTTGGCAATCTGTATATCTTCTTTGGAGAAATGTCTGTTTAGCTCTTCTGCCCATTTTTTGGATTGGGTTGTTTGTCTTTTTGATGTTGAGCTACATGAGCTGCTTGTGTATTTGGAGATTAATCCTTTGTCAGTTGCTTTGTTTGCAGATATTTTCTCCCATTCTGAGGGTTATCTTTTTGTCTTGTTTATGGTTTCCTTTGCTGTGCAAAAGCTTTTAAGTTTCATTAGGTCCCATTTGTTTATATTTTTTTAATTTCCATTTCTCTAGGAGGTGGGTCAAAAAGGATCTTGCTGTGATTTATGTCATAGAGTGTTCTGCCTATGTTTTTCTCTAAGAGTTTTATAGTGTCTGGCCTTACATTTAGGTCTTTAATCCATTTTGAGCTTATTTTTGTGTATGGTGTTAGGGAGTGTTCTAATTTCATTCTTTTACATGTAGCTGTCCAGTTTTCCCAGCACTGCTTATTGAAGAGGCTGTTTTTTCTCCATTGTGTATTCTTGCCTCCTTAATCAAAGATAAGGTAAACGTATTTGCATGGGTTTATCTCTAGGCTTTCCATCCTATTCCATTCTGTTTTTGTGCCAGTACCATACTGTCTTGATTACTGTAGCTTTGTAGTATAGTCTGAAGTCAGGGAGCCTGATTCCTCCAGTTCTGTTTTTCTTTCTCAAGATTTTTTTTAGCTATTCAGGCTCCTTTGTGTTTTCATACAAATTGTTAAATTTTTTGCTCTAGTTCTGTGAAAAATGCCATTGGTAGTTTGATAGGGATTGTATTGAATCTATAGATTCCATTGGGTAGTGTAGTCATTTTCACAATGTTGATTCTCCTGATCCAAGAACATGATATATCTCTCCAGCTGTTTGTATCATCTTTAATTTCTCTCATCAGTGTCTTATAGTTTTCTGCATCCAGGTCTTTTGTCTCCTTAGGTAGGTTTATTCCTAGGTCTCTTCTTCTTTTTTTTTTTTAAATTACCACTCTTATTTTATTTTATTTATTTATTTATTGGCTGTGTTGGGTCTTCATTGCGGCGCATGGGCTTTCTCTAGTTGCAGAGAGCAGGGGCTACTCTTCGTTGCAGTGCAAGTGCCTTTCGTTGCAGTGGCTTCCCTTGTTGCTGAGCACAGGATCTAGGTTCACGGGCTTCAGTAGTTGTGGTGCATGGGCTTAGTTGCTCCACGGCACGTGGGATCTTCCCAGACCAGGGATCGAACCTGTGACCCCTGCATTGGCAGGCAGGTTCTTAACCACTGCACCACCAGGGAAGTCCCTCTTATTCTTTTTGTTGCAGTGGTAAATGGGAGTGTTTCCTTAATTTCTCTTTCAGATTTTTCATCATTAGTGTATAGGAATGAAAGAGATTTCTGTGCATTGTATCCTGCTACTTTACCAAATTCATTGATTAGCTCTAGTAGTTTTCTGGAAGCATCTTTGGGATTCTCTATGTATAGTATCGTGGAATCTGCAGACAGTGACAGTTTTACTTCTTTTTGAAGTTGGATTTCTTTCATTTCATTTCCTCTCTGATGGCTGTGGCTAAAACTTCCAAAACTATGTTGAATAATAGTGGTGAGAGTGGACACCCTTTTCTTGTTCCTGATCTTAGAGGAAATGGTTTCAGTTTTTCACCATTGAGAATGATGTTGGCTGTGGGTTTGTCATATTTAGCCTTTATTATGTTGAGGTAAGTTCCCTCTATGCGGGCTCACTGGAGAGTTTTTAACATAAATGTGTGTTGAATTTTGTCAAAAGCTATCTCTCCATCTATTTAAATGATCATATGTTTTTGTTTGTTTGTTTGTTTTGCGGTATGCGGGCCTCTCACTGTTGTGGCCTCTCCCGTTGCAGAGCGCAGGCTCCAGATGCGCAGGCTCAGTGGCCATGGCCTTTGGGCCTAGCCGCTCTGCGGCATGTGGGATCTTCCCAGACTGGGGCATGAACCCATGTCCCCTGCATTGGCAGGCGGACTCTCAACCACTGCGCCACCAGGGAAGCCCAATCATATGGTTTTTCTCCTTCAGTTTGTTAACATGGTTTATCACATTGATTGATTTGCATATATTGAAGAATCCTTGCATTCCTGGGATAAACCCCACTTGATAATGGTGTATGATGCTTTTTATGTGTTGTTGGATTCTTTTTGCTAGTATTTTGTTGAGGATTTTTGCATCTATGTTCATCAGTGATATTGGCCTGTACTTTTCTTTTTTTGTAACATCTTTGTCTGGTTTTGTATCAAGGTGATGGTGGCCTCGTAGAATGAGTTTGGGAGCGTTCCTTCTGCTATATTTTGGAATAGTCTGAGAAGGATAGGTTTTAGCTCTTATCTAAATGTTTGATGGAATTCACCTGTGAATCCACCTGGTCCTGGGCTTTTGTTTGTTGGAAGATTTCTAATCACAGTTTCAATTTCAGTGATTGTGATTGGCCTGTTTATATTTTCTATTTCTTCCTGGTTCATTCTTGGAAGGTGGTGCTTTTCTAAGAATTTCTCCATTTCTTCCTGGTTGTCCATTTTATTGGCATATAGTTGCTTGTAATAATCTATTATGATCTTTTGTATTTCTGCAGTGTCAGTTGTTACTTCTTTTTCATTTCTAATTCTGTTGATTTGCGTCTTCTCCGTTTTTTTTCTTTATGAGTCTGGCTAATGGCTTATCAATTTTGTTTATCTTCTCAAAGGATCAGCTTTTAGTTTTATTGATCTTTGCTATCATTTTCTTCATTTCTTTTTCATTTACTTCTGATCTGATCTTTATGATTTCTTTCCTTCCACTAATTTTGGGGGGTTTTTTTGTTTGTTTTTGTTGTTCTTCTTTCTCTAATTGCTTTAGGTGTAAGGTTAGGTTGTTTATTTGAAATGTTTCTTGTTTCTTGAGGTAGGATTGTATTGCTATAAACTTCCCTCTTAGAACTGCTTTTGATGCATCCCATAGGTTTTGGGTCATTGTGTTTCATTGTCATTTGTTTCTAGGTATTTGATTTCTTCAGTGATCTCTTGGTTATTTAGTAATGTATTGTTTAGCCTCCATGTGTTTTTATTTTTTACATATCTTTTCCTGTAATTGCTATCTGATCTCATAGCATTGTGGTTGGAAAAGATACTTGATATGATTTCAATTTTCTTAAATTTACTGAGGCTTGATTTGTAACCCAGGATATGATCTATCCTGGAAATCTTCCATGAGCACTTGAGAAGAAAGTGTATTCTGTTGTTTTTGGATGGAATGTCCTATAAATATCAATTAAGTCCATCACGTTTAATGTGTCATTTAAAACTTGTGTTTCCTTATTTATTTTCATTTTGGTTGATCTGTCCATTGGTGAAAGTGGGGTGTTAAAGTCCCCTACTATGATTGTGTTACTGTCGATTTCCCCTTTTATGACTGTTAGCATTTGCCTTAAGTACTGAGGTGCTCCTATGTTGGTTGCCTAAATATTTACAATTGTTATATCTTCTTATTGCATCGATCCCTTGATCATTAGGTAGTGTCCTCTTTGTCTCTTGTAATAGTCTTTATTTTAAAGTCTAATTTGTCTGATATGAGGATTGCTACTCCAACTTTTGATTTCCATTTGCATGGACTATCTTTTTCCATCCCCTCACTTTCAGTGTGTAATGTGTCCCTAGGTCTGAAGTGTGTTTCTTGTAGACAGCATATATATGGGTCTTGTTTTTGTATCCATTCAGCCGGTCTATGTCTTCTGGTTGGAGCATTTAATCCATTTACATTTAAGGTAATTATTGATATGTATGTTCCTATTACCATTTTCTGAATTGTTTTGGGTTTGTTATTGTAGGTCTTTTCCTTCTCTTGTGTCTCCTGCCTAGAGAAGTTCCTTTAGCATTTGATGTAAATCTTGTTTAGTGGTGTTTTTCTCTTAGTTTTTGCTTGTCTGTAAAGTTTTTAATTTCTCCATGAAATCTGAATGAGATCCTTGCTTGGTAGAGTAATCTTGGTTGTAGGTTTTTCCTGTTCATCACTTTAAATATGTCCTTCCACTCCCTTCTGGCTTGCAGAGTTTCTGCTGAAAAGAAAGATCAGCTGTTAACCTTATGGGGATTCACTTGTATGTTATTTGTTGCTTTTCCCTTGCTGCTTTTAATATTTTTTCTTTGTATTTAATTTTTGATAGTTTTATTAATATGTGTCTTGGTGTGTTTCTCCTTGGATTTATTCTGTATGGGACTCTCTGTGCTTCCTGGACTTGATTGACTATTTCCTTTCACATATTAAGGAGGTTTTCAACTATAATCTCTTCACATATTTTCTCAGTCACTTTCTTTTTCTCTTCTTCTTCTGGGACACCTATCATTCGAATGTGTGTGGATTTAATATTGTCCCAGAAGTCTCTGAGACTGTCCTCAATTCTTTTCATTCTTTTTTCTTTATTTTGCTCTGTGGTAGATTTTTCCACTATTTTATCTTCTAGGTCACTTATCCTTTCTTCTGCCTCATTTATTCTGCTATTGATTCCTTCTAGAGAATTTTAAATTTCATTTACTCTGTTCATTATTGTTTTTTTTGCTCTTTATTTCTTCTAGGTCCTTGTTAAACGTTTTTTGTATTTTCTTCATTCTGTTTCTAAGATTTTGGATCATCTTTACTATCATTACTCTGAATTCTTTTTCATCTAGGCTGCCTATTTCCTCTTCATTTGCTTGCTCTGGTGGGTTTTTACCTTACTCCTTCATCTGCTGTGTGTTTCTCTGTCTTCTCATTTTGCGTAACTTACTGTGTTTGGTGTCTCCTTTTTGCAGGCTGCAGGTTCATAGTTCCCATTGTTTCTGGTGTCTGCCCCCAGTGGGTAAGTTTGGTTCAGTGTGTTGTGTAGGCTTCCTGGTAGAAGGGACTGGTGCCTGTGTTCTGGTGGATGAGGCTGGATCTTGTCTTTCTGGTGGGCATGACTGTCTCCACTGGTATGTTTTAGGGTGTCTGTGAACTTAGTATGATTCCAGGTGACCTCTCTGCTAATTGGTGGGGTTGTGTTCCTGTCTTGCTAACTGTTTGGTATGGGGTGTCCAGCACTGGAGCTTGCTGGTTGCTGAGTGGAGCTGGGTCTTATCTTTTAGGCAGAGATTTCTGGGAGAACTCTTACTGATTGATATTATGTGGGGCCAGAAGGTCTCTGGTGGTCCAATGTCCTGAACTCGGCCGTCATCCTCAGAGTCTCAGGCTTGACACCCATCCAGAGCACTACGACCCTGTCATCCACACGGCTTCAAAGTTCTTCAATATGTTTTTGAGTTAGTTTTCCAGTCTTTTTGATCAAGGAGTTTTCCTTCTTCATATTTCACAAAGCATTCTCCCTCTTTTTTCTCTTTGTGGTTTCTAGTTTCACTTGCTCATTTGGTGCCAGGGGTAGAGGTCTCACACCTGGCTCTTTAGACCAGAGTCCATAGTGCCTCACTTTTTATTTAAATGTACTTTGTAACTTATAATAGAATTAAAAAGTTTTCTTTATAAAGAGTTTGTGCACTTTTTTGTTGTTTTCTTTTCTTTTTAATTGGGGTATAGTTGTTTTACAATATTGTGTATAATAGACTTTGTGCATTTTTGACCAAGGCAATTTCTACTTTCTATCTTTTTTAGTTATTATGAATGTCACTTAATATCTATTATATTGTCAAGTTGGCTGTTTCTGGTGTTAGATGGATGAATATACTGGTTTGTGCAAAATAGATGAATGATACTGGTTTGTGCAAGTTGTTCTTACTTATAAGTATTTCAGATGTTTATTTTGAATTCTCATAGTTTATAGGAAAAATCCGTTGATTTTTTAATGTAAATAGTCATAGCATCTGCAGATAATTAGAGCTTTGCTATAATTATTTCAATCCTTGAAGCTCTTATTTCTTTTTCATGTGCTTTTGCACTGACCAGAACCTCGAGTACCATACTGAATAACAACAGTGATAATGGACATCTTTTTTTTTTTTCAAAATCTGTAAGGGAATGCCTTTTAGAAGGATGCTTCCTGTAGATTTGGTATATAATCCTTATAAAATTCCAGAAGTGCCTTACTATTCCAAGTATTCTGAGAATTTTTTTTATTTGTTTACTTGTTTGTTTGGTTTTGTTAATATTCATTATACATATATACATAACTTTATCAAAAGTTATTTCTCTACACTTACAAAAATAGGTGACTCTTCTTCTCCTTTAGGAGAAAATTAGTTAATAGTTACATTATGTTGATAAGTTTTCTGATATTAAACAATCATTCTGCTTGGTAAATTTATTTTTTAATAATCTCTTGAATGTGGTTAGATAATTCTTATTTAGTGTTTTGTCATATATGCCCATAAATAAAATTATTAATGTTTTGTACTGTACTTACTAGTTTTAGAACCTTTAAAATCATAGTTTTGGGGGGTTTTTTTGTGTGTGTGGTATGCGGGCCTCTCACTTTTGTGGCCTCTCCCGTTGCAGAGCAAGGCTCTGGACGCTCAGGCCCCACGGCCATGGCTCACGGGCCCAGCTGCTCCACAGCATGTGGGATTCTCCTGGACCGGGGCACGAACCCGTGTCCGCATTGGCAGGTGGACTCTCAACCACTGCACCACCAGGGAAGCCCTTTTCTGTTTTCTTGAACAAATTGTGTAAGACAGGAATTATTTTGTCTTTAAAGTTTTGATCTTCCTGTAAAACTCTGCTTAGAAGTAGCAGAGTGCCTCTCATTGCCATCTCAAGTTTTTGAATGGTTATTGATCAACTTTCTAACTTTTGTTCCAAGTTTGGCAGTTGTTTTAATTACTATGGCTGTGTAACAAATTACATTGAAACTTAGTGATAAAAACAATAATTTTTTATCCTCACAGATTATGAGCGTCAGGAATTGAGACAGGAATATAGTGGGGTGGCTTGTTCCTGAGTGATATTGTCTCCCAGCTGGAAGAATTGAAGTTTAGGGGCTGAAGTCACCTGGAGGCTTATATATTCACACATCTGACTGTCAATGCAAGCTTTCTGTGAAGGCCTTGGTTCCTTTCCCTGTGGGCCTCTCCATCTGGCCTTGCCATGTTGTCTTCCCATGTCAGCTAATTTAGGCTTTTACCTTGGTGGCTGGCTTTCCCAGAGTGGAGGAAGACGTAGCATTGGAAATCACACAGCTATCCAGATAGCCACACTATGAGTCAGAGCAGTCACATGCCTGCTCAGGCTCAAAGGGAGGGGAAATGGACTTTATTTCTGATGAAAGAGTGCCAAGATTCTGGAAGTACATATTGACATTTATGAAGAATACAATCTGCCACAGAAATTTGTATACTTTTTCAGGTGAATGTCTCATCTATTTTCATACGTGTTAGTGAAGAGTTGGCTGTAATATTCTTTATTTTTGTTAATAGCTGTTTTGTTTTTGGCTGTGTCCAACTTTGCATTCTGTATTTTGTTTGATTGAAAATATCTCCATTTTCCTTTAGCAAGTATTATCAGAGGTTTGTCTAACTAGTCTTAAAAGAGCTAGATTTAGATTTGAGCAATATTTATTATTGAATTTTTGTTCTATATTTCTTGATTTCTGCCTTTTTCTTCAATAATTATCTCCTAATTTCAGTTTGGTCTGTTCCTCTTTTTCCAATGAATCAAACAGAATCATGGCTCTTTTTATTTCAATCTTTTTATTTTTCTTCTTTTTTGATAAATGTTTTTAAAACTATACATTCTCCTCAGGTTCTGCTTTAGTTGTGCCCTGACAGCTTTCATATATGGTGATATCGCTGTCATTCAGTTGTATTTCATAATTTCCCTGATGATTTCTGCATTAGCCCAAGAGTAATTTAATAGCAAGTATTTTAGTTTCAAGACATAGGAAATATCTTTGGCTCTTTTTCATTATTACTTTTCTAATTTTATTGCAATATGGTTAGAGAACATAGTTGGATGTTGAATCATTGGAAATGATGGAGACTTCATCCCTGGACTGGGGCAAATTTAACTCTTGTGAGTATTCCATGTAAGCTGAAAAAGAATCTCTTTTTGTTATCTGTTTTTTACCCTAATGAGCCTTTAGCAATTCTCAGCTCTAACTGTGATCCCTGGACCAATAAAACACAGGCAGGCAAAGATCAACCCTTCAAAGGGGGGAGGGGGAGAAAAAGGGAAGGCAAAGGACACAAATAAAATTGCTCCCTCAGTGTCCCAGTCCATCACAGTCCAAGGAACACTTTCACACACAGGAGATCCCTGACTTTCTCTCTCTGGGATTTCTTTCATTCATAAGCCTTCTCATTTCTGTGACATCTTCAAGGTTGGCTTTTTAAATTAAACTTTCTAAATTTTACTTAGAGTGAAGGAAACTACAAACCTTGTACACATTAGGCCTGCTAAATGCTTACCCATAAAAGGAAAGAAAGGGGTTACATGTGTCCAGTGCTATGAGCACCACATACAACAAGGGAAGGAAAGAGTGGGGTTGTTGGTTTGAGAAAGCCTAGAAGTGGGAATGAGGTAATCCTAATTGTTTATGTACAGCTTAGCCTGGGAGCTGGTAATTGCTATCTGCCTTTAATTTTGAATTGAGGAATGCTGTCTTTATTCATAAAAATAAGGAATTTTAAGGGTTTTTGACCTGTGATTAGACACTAAAGCAGTGATGGAAGAAAACTGAGCTGAAGTTTAAGGAGGGGGATAGGAGAGGAGAGAGCCAAGGAGATCATTTAAGGGGTGGTTTCAGAGTTTAGCTAGGTGATGATAGGTGCTTGGAGTGATAGGAAAAAATAATGAGGACTCGGGCTTCCCTGGTGGCGCAGTGGTTGAGAACCCACCTGCCGATGCAGGGGACGCGGGTTCGTGCCCCGGTCTGGGAGGATCCCACGTGCTGCGGAGCGGCTGGGCGCGTGAGCCATGGCCACTGGGCCTGCGCATCCGGAGCCTGTGCTCTGCAACGGGAGAGGCCACAACAGTGAGAGGCCCACGTACCGCAAAAAAAAAAAAAAAAAGGTGAGGACTAAGATAAAATAATCTCACAAAGAATAAACATGACTTGGAGACTGACTAGGCCAGGAGTACAGGACAAAGAAGCCATAGGAGTCAAAAAAAGAGGACTAAAATTTCAGTAAGTATGTGAGACAAGGGAGTCAAGGAGATTATAGACCCATGTTCATATATGAGTTTGAATTGTGATTACAAAACCACAGGCACATGTTCAGAAGGAGCCCAGAGAAGCAGAAGTGAGATCACACTGGAAGCTTCTAGCATCCTCACAACTGGGCAAGTTTCACTTGGCCCGCCTTTTGTTATTCTGCTGGAGCAAAACAAGTTTCCCTGGGTGTGCTTGTCCTCCAGCTCATATTTCCAAATCTAATGGTCTTCTCAAGAATTTTCATAAAAATAAATCCCAGTAATATTGAGTGACTTTGTCAGTCTGGTTTTCCATTCTGTCCTGAATTTCTGGGCAGAGGATTACCCTCTTCCTGTTTCAAGGAGCAGTGCAATCTGGTTTTCTCTCTATTCCCACTACTGTACATTGTCAAGTTGCAATCTGGTTAGTCGGAAATAGTGGCTGATAAAACCTCTGTAGACTGAAATTTAATTCTTTCATCCAGAGTGTAAGTGCATGGCTAAAGCAAGGGTCTAGACCAGGTTTCTCCCCACACTTTATATCCTATTCCCTTCGTGTCTCCTAAATGCTAACTCTCCCATCTCTGAATCTCCAAAACCTGTTCTAGGTCTTTCCAGCATGCAAGGTATAAAGATTAATATGGTTGTGCTCTGTATCCCCCCTGCTCAGTACGTAGGATGCTAAACTATTTCAGATGCAGGATCTTTGTGCACTGAAATCCCAAGGAGAGGAAGGCAGAGTCCCTCTCCCTCTCTGCCTCTCCCCTGAGCTGTATCTCAGCTCTCCCCACAAGAACTTGTCTTCAGCAGACCATTTCCTCTGTGACAGTTTTCAGACCTCCCAGCTGTGTCTATCCTTGGCTGTCTTCCTCTGCTCACAGCCAGCAGGATGCTTCAGCTCCTACAGCCCACGGGCTTCCATTCATGCTATGGCAGTGGTTTGGAAGGTTTTTTTGGTTTGTTTTTTTGTTTTCTCCTTCTTCTTTCTTTCTTATTTTGTTTGTGTTTTTGTTGTTGTTGTTGTTCAATTTACACATTCCAGAACTGTTATGCTGGACCACCCCTCCCCCCAACAGCTGTCAGACCCCCCTACAAGGAGACAGTCAGAGCGAACAAGAAACAAACAATGTATGAGAGAAATTTCAAAGTGTATTCGGAGAATCGGAGAATCGAGAATCGTGTTACTTCAAAGGCAGTATTGAGGTCCCCCTGGAGCTCATTACTGTAGTCGGTGAGATAAGGCAGGGAGGGAGCTGCTCAGTTGGCTCCCAGGGGATGGAGAAAATGGAAAAGGAAAAAAAATAAAATAAAAAGCCCACAAGAAGTGCAGTCTAGCTGTTTTTTAAACTATCAACTCTATATATTCACCACAGATGAAGAAATAAATCTTGCCCCTTCTGTGGTCCCCAGAAGCTGTTTATTTCAGCAGATAGCCCACTGATACCCCCAAAACCATGAGCTCTTTGGAGGAGAATATCTTTCCAATAGTGGAATCAGTACAGCTGTAGGAAAAGGGGAGAATGGCAGGCTATGTTCTGCTGAATAACAGCAGTTGAAGTGATGGGGCAGTAGGGAGGGGAGGGGGCAGGGTGCCTACCAGCCTCACACTGTATATCAGAATGGAAAGCTACCAGGGGCAGCTGGGGCAACCCCCAGAAGCCTCTTTTACTTCTGGGGAGCTGCACTTGTTTTAGTAGCAAAAGTCACGGCTATGACGATACATTTCTGACAAAAGTGACCAGGAAGGGAAAATCTATTCCAGTAATAATAGATTTTCCTCATCCTTTAGATTGTGCATACCCCTCCTATAGCTACTAAAGCTTTTTCTGTTTCTCCCAACAAGCTTGTTTTGCTCATTAGTTTGTGATGTTTAAGGTCAAGGAAAAGAATTTTATATTTTGGTAATGCGTTGTTTGCCTTTCCATCTCTGAAATGCTCATAGAGTCCAAGAAAAAAAATTGAATCAAGTTGCTTTGAACTTGGGCTATCTTATTACCATCCTTTTTCTCAAACTTATTTTTCAATATGTATACAGTGAGATCCACTCCTTTTTTTTTTTTTTTTTTTTTTTTTTTTGTGGTACGCGGGCCTCTCACTGTTGTGGCCTCTCCCGTTGCGGGGCACAGGCTCTGGACGCTCAGGCTCAGCGGCCATGGCTCACGGGCCCAGCCGCTCCGCAGCATGTGGTATCTTCCCAGACTGGGGCACGAACCTGTGTCCCCTGCATCGGCAGGCGGACTCTCAACCACTGCGCCACCAGGGAAGCCCAGATCCACTCCTTTTGGTGTACAGTTCCATGTGTTTGGACAGATGCAGTTGTATAACACCACTACAATCAAGATATGGAATGGTTCCATTGCCCCCTTCCCCCTCACAAACACACACATATATGCACACACACACACTCACATTTTTGTACTAATCCTTTGTAGTTAAGGCTTCCCTACTCTTTACCTCTCGTAATGACTAATCTGTTTTCTGTCCTTATAGTTTTCCTTTGCCAGAATGTCACATCAATGGAATTATACATATTTGGCCTTTGGGTCTGGCTTCTTTTAATTCACACAGTGCAGCTGAGATCCATCCATGTTGTAACATGTATCAATACTTTTTTCATTTTTATTACTTAGTATTCCATGGTATAGCGGTATTACAGTTTGTTTATCCATGCCCAAATAAAAGGACATTTAGGGTTATTTCCTTTTTGGGGTGGCTATAGATAAAGCTGTTATAAACATTAGGGTAAAGTTTTTTGTGTGAACATAAGTTTTCTTTTCACTTGGATACACATCTTGGAGTGGGCATACATTTTTGTTGATTGAATTAATGAATGGATTGACTGATATGATGATTTTTTTTTTTCTGTAAGCTGCTCACAGTTTCTTTCCTCCGTATGCCACCAGTGGAATGAGGCTGGCATTTCCATTGCCTATTTTGCATCCTAATCTAGTTTCTAGGATAATTAACCTAGTATTGTCACCTGAAACTTCAAGTGTGAGAATGATTTGATGAGGGGTTTAATTTTTTTTTTTTTTTTTTTTTTTGCGGTACGTGGGCCTCTCACTGTTGTGGCCTCTCCCGTTGCAGAGCACAGTCTCCAGACGCGCAGGCTCAGCGGCCATGGCTCACGGGCCCAGCCACTCCGTGGCATGTGGGATCTTCCCTGACTGGAGCACGAACCCGTGTCCCCTGCATCGGCAGGCGGACTCTCAACCACTGCGCCACCAGGGAAGCCCGAGGGGTTTAATTTTTATTTATGGAGCTTTAGGACGTAGAATTCTTAATCATTTTTCTTGCTCATTTGGGCTGAGCGGGTCTGATGCCACTGTGGTAAAAGGGTGAGGAGCTGGGCATGCTCAAGTGTATCTCACCTCTAGAGTTTCCTTCTAGGATGTGGCCAACTAATTCTTTCAGATTATCAATCCCGGAAGCTCTTTATACCCCACTGTATAGACAAGGCAAGAATAGCCTGTAAATCTCTTGTGTATAAATACAGAAAGAAGGGTTCTTTGGGCACATTAAACTAAAAGGTATCACTGAACTATTACTCTGTATAGTATGATCAACTGTAAATCAGCTACCATTGTGCAAGAGTCCAGCCTCTATACATCATGTACATAGGACTGCATTAAGCAAAGCTGACTAAAAATATTGCTAATTTTTGTTCTTTTGAAAAACATTTTTTCACCAAGCATTCCCATAAAGATGTGTTTTATTGCTGTGTGAATGCATCAGAATACTTTATATATTGAACATAGTTTATAACGTATTAATTTGAAGTGGAGCATACATTGTAAATTAGATCTTACATTGGCCCCTTCTTGTAAATAATCCAAATTCTTTTCATATCTTGTTGAGACAAGCCAAACTTTAAAATGTACCATAAGTCATCCTCAGTTATAATAGTCTTCATTTAGGTCCATCACAATTGTGATCATCATGAAATCAAATGATGTACGAGAAGCAGCCTAATGTTAGCACCTATACAGAGAAAAAATTTTAGATATGTTATCACCATTGCCTTCAAATAGCTCAGTTGTCCTCATCTATTTTTAGGTTTTAGACCCCTTTGAAAATCTGATGAAAACTATTTTCAGAAAAAAATCATCTACACCTATGTAAACAAAATTTTACTTATAGTTTCAAAGAGGTGATAGAATGAATGAAGTCCATCTATAAATTCTTTAATGATCTATGTTCATGTTAAGAACACCCCCAAAATACTTTTCTTGCATACACATTCTTGTTTGACTTTTTGGAAGAGCTGTATTAAAAACAGTAGATGGATGATCCCTTCCAAAGACAATGAGGAGAAAAATCCTGATTCTAGCATTTGGCCAAAAGGATTCATTAAAAAATCATGTGTAGAAGGAAAACTACAGGAGAACAGTGGAAATGCAAGGCCCTTGGGAACTATATAGGTCCAGCAGAACCAATGTCTACCACAGTGCCCGCAGAAGAGGCTCAATTAACATTTGAGAAAGGAAGACAAGAAGGAAGGGAGAGAGGGAAGGAGGGAGGAAGGAAGGAAGGAAGAAAGAAAGATGTCACGCAGGCAGGGCATGTATGGTAAAAAGGGAAGGAGGTGACTACAATAGCATCCTCTAAAAATGACCAGGACATGAGTAATTGTTTGTTATATAAATGTAGAAAGAACATCCCAGAGAATGCTAGAAGGGTAAAAAGGTTTCCTGAGCGCAGCAAGCTGATATTGAATATGAACCTAGCCATGAGGTCAGTGTCACCACGAGGGCAAATGGTGTGCCTGCTGAGGCTGTCAGGGGCGGGTTGTGGAGGGCAGGGCAGCTCATTCCTTCCACGCTGGTTCCAGCTGCAGATCTGACTTGGTCTAGTCAGAGGTGAACCTTTGATATTGACTCCTTCCACAGAGTAGCCCTTGTCATTTTCTGTATAGTATCGTCTGTCAACCTACTGAGTTCTTTCGCAAGGCTGCCGTTTTCCTTGTATTGCCTGAGCTGCTATTAAAAAAAAAAAAACAATGTGGGGAAGGGAGTGTCGGCATCCTAACACTTCCTTGTCCGTCCCCTTCATGCCTTCCTGCCCCACATCGAACTCTGCACCCCTAGAACTCTCCCCCTCAACTCTTTGGGAAAGAGTATACAGGCGCTGAAGCCAACCAGGTTGGAAGGTCGACCCAGGTTTTCTCACCAGCTGTGTCACCTGAAAGAAAGCTCTTAACTTCTTTGAGTCCCTTAGGATTATTAGGAGTGCTGAAGAGGCTGCACACAAGTCAAATGGGTATATTACCCCAGAAATCAGAGGGCCTCTTGATGTGAGTATACCAGTCACAAGATTTTATCCTTTACAAAGGTAGTGGAGAACGCTAGAGCCAAAAGGAAGGGAGATGTAAGAGGGAAGGAGTGGAGAGGAGAGATGGTAGCCGGGTGCTGTTTACTGTGGGTCCATGGCAGTCTGAGTCCAAGGTCTCTACTAAAAGAAGAAAATTCAATCTGTACACTGGTATCTCCGGTCCATATCGGTCTTCACCCATGCCACCTGCTCCAGTTTTGTATCTAGAAAATATATTGCTATAAGAATATACTTCATAATATGCATTACTGGTAGCCTTTTCTTTCCACTGTTTTTTTCTCTCTCTCTGAACTTAAAAGACCTTAAGCCCTTGCTTGTTCTCTGGGTGGAAAGAGGAAATACTTAACATTTTTCTAACATATATAATCTATGTTCTTATTTGCTACATAAGGCCTTAACACTTTTTCCTTGGAATACCTCTATGTTCTAATCTTTGGAATCTAAATTAGGCATTTGTATGCTACAAAGAAATCTCCCTGTGGCTTAATGTCTTTAAACTCTGTGTATTTATGCTCCTGTATCCTTTTAGGTTCCAGCAAAACATACATTTATAAAATTCTTTGTTATTTACACAGTATTTTCATATGAATTTTCACATCAGGGCCTCTTGGAAACTGAGGTTCAGAAAAAGTTAGTAGATTAACCAAGGTCACACAGCAATGAGATGTCAAATTAAAACCTGGGTTAGTTAGTCCCATTTCCATATGCAAACTCATTTTGTACCCCTGATAAACTAGGGGGAGAAAAGGTAACTATATATATTAAATTTATATAGAATTATATATATATATATATAAAAATATGGTCACTCTCACACATATCCATTGAAGCGCTTTTTCCCCCTCTCCTTGGCATTTCATTAGTTCTCTCAGCAACTTTGTGAGTTTGAATAGCAATTTCAGTTTATAAACAGAAAACCTCAGACATTGTGAGGTGTTCAGTGAACTGAATATTTCTGTGTCTTGGAAAAATCTTCAGAATACTAAGGGGCACATTATTTGAGCATATAATTCTGGAGCTAGTAACCTCTCTCTGAGAAATCACGTGTCTCAGTAATTTTCACTAGCTCTTTTAAATCATAACAATAAAAAAAGTTCGTAAAATTTGTTTGCTGCTGTTTCTTTTTAAGATGACAAATTGAGTCACGCATTATATATAAAGTGTGAAAACCCATCACCTCCTTCATGCAGGTGTTGTTCTAGGCACCAGTGTACACCCTACCTTTGTGATGACATGAAATGCCACGGAATCAAAATGAAAGAGACTTTACTTACTCGCAGATATGTGGGAACTAGATCCAGAAATGTTTTTCTTTGTGTTAAGCAAAGCAGGTCCAATCATCTTCTGTAATTTTAAGTATGGAAGCGCTAGTAGCATTTTACTATATGTTCTATTAAATTGTTAGACCTATGATTAAGATGCTTAGCAATTCTCACTAACAGGGAAATCTTCACTGGGCAAATATCCCTATTTTTTGGTGGGAGGTGGTCCTTTGTTTCTGCAATAAGTAGGTCCAGCCTTCATGCCTTGCCACAGAAGCTGACACCAAACGGGGCCTGGCTTCATTACCGAAGTCTAGTCTCTGCTCCAGGGGAATATGCATTTCTAGAAGATGACAAGTCAGGAAAAAGACTGCAGGGAAGACTTACTCACAAGATTGAGGGAAAATATGATCCACTCAAGTGAGGTAGACCTGTCTTTGGACACTTCACTGAGTACAGCAACAATGATATGAAGCCAGGCCAGAAACATCAGGCCTGATCTCCAAGACCCTAAAGGGGGAATAAGTTGAATGGGCCAAGGCTGTTACAGCCTCAGAGGTGATTTTCCTCCAGTTTGGTGGCTGAGTAGCCTGTCTCACTGAACTTTGTTGACGGGTACCATCCTCCAACTGGGAATCTGCCTTCCTTTGTTCTGTAATTGCCTGTGATGTAGCCTGTCCTGCAGCTTTGTCCCTGACCTGGTGTCTTTTTAACTTATCTGGCCTGAACAGAAGTCACTGACTTCTCCCCACCCCCAGAGGCTGAAGACCTTTTGGGACTTAGTAATATAATCAGCCCCTCTGAACCACCTGCCCAAGTGTGGTTCCTGCCTTACTGTTCATCCTGCTTGTGAGACTGAGCAGTTCCTAGAACTGACCACAAAGAGATTTTCTTCCTCTTCCCCTTTGTCTTATCCTTTGCTTGCTACATTGACATACCTCATCCTGTTGCTGCCTCTGCCCTCATCCTTTTACAGACCCCATCTAAGCAAATTCCTTCTCCCCTCACCTATGTCATCAGTCCTCTCCCTGCATTCCCAGAACTCCTGCCTTTTTGATTATAATACACACGATTTTCTCCCCCCTGAATTCCATCATGCTGTTGTGTTCTTCTTTTCAAGGCTGCTCTCCCTGTATCCCTAATCTGAGCCTTTTTCTTTCCTTTATAGCTTGAGGGACTCAAAACTAGTATTTATACTCCTTCTTCTACTCTGGACCAGAACCATTGACAGCCCCCCTTCAAATGATACTCACCCCTCTCATTTCTACCCAAAGCCCTTATACTGACTGGGTCTTGGAGCTGTCTCAATGGAGTACAGTTGGAGGAATCCTCGTTACTATTCAAGGAATAGTAAAGGAGAGGAATCTTCCACCCAATTTAGCAAAAGAACAGGGGGTGGGAGAAGGTAGTCAGGAAAATGTGATGCTGCATATTTCCCATGAAGATATTGTTGTATGTGGAATTCCCTTCATGTATTCATTCATTCTTTTTTTTTTTTTTTTTTAAGATTTTTTTTAGTACTTATTTTGCTCCAAGCATTATGTCGGGTTCTGGATAGCTAAGAATATCAGGCATTTATGTGTGCCAAGCAAAGTGGTAAGCACTTTACAACCACTTTCTCATTTAAGCCTCAAAATAACCCAGAGTATCCTCACTTTAAGGAGTGATGATCAGTAAAGTTGAATAGTTTGCTAAAAAATTCACACAGTTAATAAAGTAACTCTACTATATTATTTTGCTTCTTAAGTTAGGATCAAGTATATTGTATATTATGGTAATTTTTAAGTGTCATCAGGCAATTTCCTATTTCTAAAGGATGGGGGTAGACTTCCAAACAACCAATACGCAAACTACCTGTTAGTAAATTAGGAACTGTCTCTAGGCTACTTGTCTTAGGGATACTGTTATTGATTTATATGTTACAAACTCACTCTTATCTATATATTGCATTTGAAAGCCAAAAGAATATATAAATGAAGTATGAAGCCCAATCACAAATTGAAAAGAATTTTAAAAGTGTTATTACAGAAGGCATCAAATTAAAAATAGAACAAGTGGGTTAGGGACTTCCCTGGTGGTGCAGTGGTTAAGAATCTGCCTGCCAAGGCTGGGGACATGGGCTAGAGCCCTGGTCTGGGAAGATCCCACATGCTGTGGAGCAATGAAGCCCTTGCACACAACTACCGAGCCTGCACTCTAGAGCCTGTGAGCCACAACTACTGAGCCCATGTGCCACAACTAGTGAAGCCTGCATGCCTAGAGCCCATGCTCCGCAAGAGAAGCCACTGCAATGAGAAGCCCGCGCACTGCAACAGAGTAGCCCCTGCTCGCCACAACTAGAGAAAGCCCACGTGCAACAACAAAGACCAAACACAGCCAAAAATAAATTTATATATTAAAAAAAAAAGAACAAGTGGGTTAGGTGGAGAAGATGAGCCAATTGCAAACTACCTCCATATGGAATTTTCCAATCCAGCTATGAAATGATCTTCCTGGTTACTCCTGCCGTGGCTTTGTATACCTGCTGGAAACAGAGTATCATCCGACAGTCTGGTGCAAACACCATTTTAAAAAAGCAACCCTAGAATGTATCTGGGGGATTCTGCTGCGTTTACTTTTCCATCTTCCAATCAGAGATGCCTAGGCTCTTCCCTGGACCAATGAAAGGGGATACTTTCAAAAGATGCTCTCAAGCTGTGGGACAGAAAATTTAAATGAGTTCAGTTTGCCAGGGAGTGTTCAACTGTGTTTGGGCTCCCCCTAGCCTCCTGGAAGTGGATGCTCATTGCCTGAGCGCTTTGGCTGAATGCTTAACTCAAAACGCTGTGTGCAGAAGAGCAAGATTTTTATCTCCTCTCTACCTCCCTTGTTTATTCTTCTGGATCCAGTGTTGTTATTGCATTTAGCTGGGAGGCTGGATGGTCAGAAGAGGGTATTCAAGATAGAAAAGGAAAAGGCAAATGTTACTGTGGAAATTGTTTTTAGAGATGCTTTAGGAATGTCTTACAAAGATAACATCAATTTCCCTTGTCGATATCTGTATTGGTTTTCCCCTCAGAGGGACTGGACTGAAAGTGCTCACATATGAAAGCACCTGGGTCTCACATCTAACCTCTGCTATTTTTACACGTAATGTCAATCCATCCTTCTGTAAACCAACAGGCAGAGGGGATGGAGGGAGTCTGACAGGAAGCTGCATCAGACTTAGCAAAAGCAACTACCTGGCAGCCGTGGAGAGAGTTGTCCCAAAGGCCTCCCCACACATCGAGAGCTTCTGCCAAGCAAGAGGAGCTTTAGCCACGGGAAAATTAGAGATGTTTTACCTTTCTCTTCCTTACCAAAGCCTACGGTAACTGTTCCTGTTGAAAGACAACAGAAGACATCCCCAAGCGGCTTCCAGCACCGTCAAAGCTCTGCCTTTGGGACACTGACTTTTCAGCGTGTTCCTTTCTTTCTTGTGTTCTGCCATTGCACTCAGGGAATTATAATGTGCCAAACAGATGTAACATAATATATTGGTTAAAGTGATCCATACTGTTATCCGTGGAGCACTGCTGAATAGGTAGAATGGAGTCACTTTGTTTCTTTGAATGGAGTTTCATGAAGTCTTTGAGTCTGCAAAGACTCAGCACCTGCTAAGTGCAAGGCACTCTTCTGGGAATCAGAACATCCAGAATCATTCAGTTGCCTTCTCTGCCCTTAAGGACCTGGCCACCTAGTGGAGGAAGACAGGCTCCTATGCGCTAAGGGGATGGCAAGGCAGAGTGGGACGTGGAGGTTAATAAAAAGGAGATGCTATGGGCATAGGGACAGGGGAGACACAAATGCCTGTGATGGGAATGAGGTCAGGAGAGAGGCGTCAGGGACAACTTCAGAGAATGAAGAACATTTGAACAGAAGCTGGCAGAATGGATGGGTTTCAACAGGCCTGACAAAGAGATCACAGCAATATGGGAAGAAGGAACTCTATGGCCAGAGACATGGGTGTGGGAAAGTTGATGAAGCCCTGAAGTGGTCTTCTGTGGCTCGGGTGAGAACTGCATAGATGGGGGGCTCCAGAAAGAGTGGCAGGAGGGGGTGTGGCCTGATTGTGAAAGGCTTTGAACCCCATGTGAAGGAGTTTCCATTTATTGTGAAGGCATTGAGTACCACATAGTGTTTCTGACTGAGGACTGGCCTTATTAGATTGATGTCGTGGGGGGAGGTGTGAAGACTCTGGAGACTGGCCAAGAGAGGTGCACAGATGCAGTTGGGGAAGGTGGAGGACGCAGCAGTCTGTCCCTGAGAGGGAGGAGGAGGCTCTGGATTGGAGGAGTGATGCTGGGACCCAGAAGGGAATGGACAGTGCAGCTCAGCCTGGTAGCCCTCCCTCAGCTCAGATCATTCTTGGGCTGCCCCAGAGGTGGGTTTTACCTTCACTGTGCTACATTGTATTTAATAGCTAACAACTGTCCCATCCTCTGGTTTTATGCTGGCATTCTTTTCAACAAAGCTTCACATAAATCTAGCTTTCTATTAGTTTCTACTCCTAACACACTCATAATCCTCTTTCTTACTCTTCATGTGAAATCTATTTTATGCTGAGTGATATACTTACCCACAGCAAACTGGCTCATTTTCTAGATTCAGAAATGTTAAACAAATGAATAACAACTACCACCGAAAACCCCACCATGCAATAAAGTTTCTACAGTGACCAGCACTGTAACAAAAAGATAGACACGGATGTTGGGAGACTTAACCTTCCGTCACATTTGCCTCCTACATCTCTCAGCCCACTACGGTCACACATGAATTAACAATATCAACAGTATGCACAACCTCTTCTGTCATTCCATGTTGTATAATGTACGTTACGGCTATAGGGTTAAGCGACATTTAGATAATTAATGCAAGTCTGCTGTCATAATGCAGAGATTGTGCCAAAATGTATGTGGGAGAATATAGATGGATTTGACACGTTCATATCTGCAGAAAAATTGAGAGGCTATGTCAGAATAAAACATCACTGTGCATGGTTTACTTTTTATTTTTGCTCAAATTATTAGACAAATTTCAAGCTGAGCAGTATGCCTGAATTGGAGACAGATGAGGGTTATTTATTTATACCTAATTCCAATTAGAATATATGAAATCATCATTTCTAAAATATGATTCTGTATAAGCATTACTATAGATTTGAAATGATACAAAATACTTTCTTCCAGACCCATGTAGACAGTGCAGTAAGTGCAAATATGTTTAAGAGTTCAAAGAGAATATTTAGGTGTCAGTGTTTCATGGCAGCCCTTCCTCTCGTAAGCAGCAAGGTCAACTCTAGCACCAGAGAGATGGGTAGCTGCTCCACGTGGCCAGCCCTGCCTTCTTTCATTTTGGAATATGCAGAGAGTCAGACAGATCCTGCAGAGAAAGACGTAATGCCTTCTGGTGTCTCTTTCTACTCTGTGATTCTGTGGCTCCTGGTGGCTCCTAGGGGACCCTGGGCTGAGCACTGATGCCACTTGAGGGCAGGTGAACAATCCCTGACGTGTTAACAAAAACACACACAGGAAAGCTTACCAACAGGGCGGGTCAGAGAAACAAAATGGCAACCTCCTTACTCAGCTTTGTGTTGTATTATCGTTATATTAAACTTCCCCTGCTCTACAGACCACCCCTACTGTGGGTTAAAGAAATGCTACCTCTTTGCCCATTTTGTGAAATATGCTCCCAATAATTGCTCTCAGATCATCCAGTGAGCATCCCTCCCAGGGAGACACCCGATTCCCTACTAAAGTTCTCTTTCTTCTGTGTTCTGGCCCTAGTTCAGAAGATCAAGTCCAACCCTGCCAATTACTTCTTCAGGTGAGAGAGGTGTACGTGTTGGGTCACAGTCTCCAAACGACAAAGACAGAGCTCCGCTGAGGTGGACTGCAGATGCAGAGAGGACTGAGGGGGAGGGGTACCATGCTTTTTTCCAGAGATTCCACACTCGAATAGCTACTTTGTGATTTCTACAGATTAGTGCCAGCAAATTAGCATAATGACATTACCCAGATGCCTTTGCAGTTGTTTTCTTTCCAGGGTCGGTGTGACTGAGGTTAGAGAACGTAATGGATTAAGAAAAAGAGAGAGAAAATTACCATATTTAATATTTTTTTCCACAGAAATTGACATAGTTTATGGAGCAGAGGAATATAATGTAATTTACTCCTCCATCCCTGCTGGAGACGGGTGGGGGGAGTGGTGAGGGGGAGCGGGGGATGCAAAGGATGAAGCACAGTAGTTACGGAGGTGATGTAGCTACTAAAGGGGCAACTCTCTCAGCATCTTCGGCTCTCAGGGGTGGCAGCGAATGAAGCCAGGTTAGTTACCTGTAAAACCTGGGTGTGAGCAGATTAGCATTTCAGCGGAATGAAACTTGGGATGGTTCCTAGATAATGGATACATGAATGTGAGAGAGAAGACCTTGATCATGGGGCCTGGTCTGTGGCATGTGCAAAATCAGAATCACTGGTGGAGAACACCAGGGACAAGCATGTGAATCGCCTCACTCTATTATACACATACCAATTGCTATAATATTGAAGAAAATATTCATAAATCCCTTTTCCTTTCACTGCTTTATGCTTCATTGCCTTTTTCCCATTTGTGGTTTATAGATGGAATGAAGAAAAAAAGAAAGCAGATGGTGAGGAGTGAGGCTGTGTCCTAAAGGCAGAAATGCAGGGTGGTCAAAAGGCAGGTCTTTCACATCCGGCAACTGACTTAATTCCTGGCTCAATCTTACTAGCTCTATGACTTCAGGAAAGTTTCTTAATTTCTTTTAACTTCATCTGTAGAATAGAAGTATTTTAAATTGATGACAGGAAAAGAATAGAAGCAAGTCAGTTACCTCTGAGGCAGTGGGTATCCAAGAAAGCAAACTAAATAGTTTGGTGTGAGTTTGTGGAGGAGAGGTTGGTGAAATTTAGAGAGAACCATCAGAATTAAGTAAATTTTTATACAAATCATGCTAGTAGGTATATTCACATGAAAACATGGCAAAGGTTTTACTAAATGCCATTGTTCATATAGTTTAAATCCTTGATGCTAATTTTGGTTCGTCCCAAAGTCCTAAAGAACCAGAAATAGAAATATGTATAATGCAGCAGTCAAAGATAAGGAGTTTGTCATCTGACCTTTTGGGGGACCTAACGAATAAAAATAAGTAAATTCATACATAAATATTATAATATAAGGGAATTAGTACAAAGGAATAATTCCATTAAGTCAATTAGAGGAACTTGAGAAGAAGATGAAAATGATGATAACACAGAAGATGAAATAAAGGGAAGGGAAGTTTCTTGAAACTAGTTTGTTTTCATAACTGGCCAAGCAGATGCTTCTTCCCCATGGTCTCGTCCTTTAAGTTGGGGAGAAAAAGGTGTGAAGAAGTTTCCAGATAAAGAAATGTAATTTAAGGCATACACAGTGTTTACCTCCATGTGTAAATTCCAGAGGTTGCTCTTGGAAAAAATGAAGCCTGGTGGAAAGAAACAAGAGTCAAGTCCTGGCTCTATTCCCTCTTTTTATCAATGGAGGTGATTCTTCATTTATGCTTTAGAGATGGAACAGAAAACTGTAAAAGGCAGATGATGGATGAGAATGTTTCCTAGACACAGCATTGCACATGGTTATCTTGTGGAGGAAATGAGATACATGGTTAAAATTTTTTTTAAATTATTAAGAGTCATTTAAGTATAAGACTATCCTCGTTATACTTTTAGTCTTTTATAGTATTTCAGTGTACTAATCTTATTTACTTTTTCATTCATTCCTGCAGTTTCAGCTACATAAATTCCTAATCTGCTAATGTGAATACCAGATGAGAGAAGAGTTGCTATGGTTGTATTATCATTCAGGCTAGCAATATTCACATAGGCAGTATAGTCCATTCATGTAGATAATATAGGCCAAATTCTGCATTTCCACAGCACTTCTGTAGACTCCCTTTGATAAAAATTTGCAGTTGTACCTCAGCAGCCTCAACACATAAAAAAAAAGAAGTAATTGTTGGTTGTTGTTGTTATTTTTTCCTCTGGGCCAAGAATTACATCTACTCATAAGCAATGGACTCTTTGGATAAATAATTAATGGTTACTTAACAAGAGTTTAGAATTCTCCTGTTGTTGTTTTTATAGCATTAAGTTCAGAAGGTGACTTTTTCAGGAAATGTGAGTGGCATTTACCCAATGTAGCAGTGATTCATACTTGTCTGTTTTGAGGAAAGTTTTGTTTCATTATCATGAAGTAAAAAAAAAATGGAGCCTGAAGAAAATCAAAACAAATCTGATTTTAGAATGCCTGAAGCTGATTAAACTATCTTAGGGATGCTAGGTCCATTTAGTACTTATACAATATTATTTATTTATGATTTTGATTTATGTGGAACTTCCAGTGAGAGCTCTCCTGTGAAAACTATCCCTGCAAGAATGGTATTCATGAATCAGTACTGAACTGTTGGCTTCTTACACTTGTGGTCCTGGGTTCTTGTACCTACATCCTTCAGAGGAGACTTAAAACCCAAGGCTTAAAACCCATCGTGGGTGATGGTTGAGGATCCCATGACACATCTGATAGAGTGGCAGGGTTAGTTTCAACGCTTGGCCAAATTCCAGTTTTGGTACTTATTCTTCATATTCCCAAGGTTCCTTGGAGAAGACACTTTGGGTTAAATTGTCTTGTTCTTATTTAGCTGCAACTGTTAAGCAGCTGCCTCATTGTGCTCTCCATGTAGTAAAGTTCCTATTGAAAACTGAGAGAGAATCACAGAGTTGGAAGGGGGCAATAAAAAAGAACAATGCCAACAATGAGAGAGGCAGAAGGGATGCAGTTAGAGTGTGTGGTAGTGAGCCTTTTAAGGCTGATGTTCACTATACACTTGGAAGACAACAATGACCATGGTTATTCTTAGAAAATCGTATTTTCTTCTCCCTTGTGGATGTTATCTGAGACTCCATGGAGCAGTATGACTCTTAGCTCCGGGTAAGAAGGATCCCTCCATGAGTTTCCTGCTTTAGAGCATCCTCCCCTCCATCAGCTACACCCCCTCAAGGGGCGAGGAATCTTTGGGGGTCAAAGATATATGCCCACCCAGGGCCTGTGCCACCCCTTCTAGGCTGTGATCTAGGTTCAGAGGACTCCAAAATTCCCTGCCCAAGAAGCCCTGAGCCTGATTTCAGGGTCTGGCAGGAACTTTTCCCTGGGTCTGTTCTTACAAGGGCAAACTGTACCACTAGTGTGCATGTATAGGCCAGAGGGGTGGCCAACGTTGCAGTTGTTTGCATGGGGTGTAGCTAAAGCTCGGATGTGTAACCTATAGGTGTCCACATGGATGTGAGTCTCCTCACAGTGTTGATTGAGCCAGGGGTGGAAAGAAGCAGGAGGAAGCCCATGGCTCAGAGGTTAGGGTCGGGGCCAGTTTTCTTTGTGGTACCATATGTTCTGGTACAGAATTCCAAGTGGTCTTAGACTTTTAAATTTTAATCCAGCCTTACAGGTCATTATGAAGGTAGGTTGTCAAGGTGGGAGGATAAAATATGTTTTATTAACAGTTTGTTATCTTTATAATGATTAAATATTTAGACATATGGCATGTAGACCTCTAGTTGTAGCCTTGCCCCAGGCTCTAGAAACAAAGGCTGACCTGCCGTGGGGTCACACCTTCTCCTAACGCTTTTTTCTCTTTTTGTTGAAAATAATCTAGGCACTGAAACGCTCTTAAAACTTTATCATTTTATTTCAGTGACAACCTAAAAAAAAAAAAAAAGGTGTTTAGTTTACTTCCTGGCCAGAAAGTTTTACTCGTAATCCACCGCGTAATGCCAAGACTCAGAATGCTGTGCCTGCCCTGCGAGCTAAGAGATTCTACCTGAGCTTCTACCCATACTTGCTTCCATGTGTTCACCGCACCCCTTTTCCAAGCTCATCATAGGAAGCCCTGAGAACCTGCCTATGAAACGTTCAGGAAGCAGAGGGAAGAGCACACAGTTACCATGCGTCCTTTTCATCCTTATCCCTCAGTGATACCTCCCTCCCTTAGTGACTTCCCTAAGCCATTGCCAAAGAGATGGTCAATCAGCCGATCTGTGCCCAGCCATAAAGGAAAACTTGTGTATATTTAGTCCCTTCTACATTTTCTACCTCCAACACACCTTCTGCACAACAAAGCAAAGATGTAGCTGAGATTATCCAAGAGAAAACAAGAATAATAGCTAACATGTACTGGGATCTTGTGAGCAGGCATAGGCTAGGCACTATCGTGAGGTAGGTATAGGGATTATTACCATGTCACAGATGCAAAAATTGAGGATTATATAGTGTAAGTAACTTTTCAAAGCCAGGAATTCTGACTCCAGAGCATACTCATTTAATCACTCCATGATTCTGCCTCAAGAATATCAGATTGCTTCTCTTTCCAGCTCCACCCAAATCACCTTCAGCAGCCTCTACCCGCTATTTTTTTTTTTTTTTTTTTTTGCAGTACGCGGGCCTCTCACTGTTGTGGCCTCTCCCGTTGCAGAGCACAGGCTCCGGACGCGCAGGCTCAGTGGCCATGGCTCACGGGCCCAGCTGCTCCATGGCATGTGGGATCTTCCCGGACCGGGGCACGAACCTGTGTCCCCTGCATCGGCAAGTGGACTCCCAACCACTGCGCCACCAGGGAAGCCCTACCTGCTATTTTTTTTTTTTTTTGCGGTACGCGGGCCTCTCACTGTTGTGGCCTCTCCCGTTGCGGGGCACAGGCTCCGGATGCGCAGGCTCAGCGGCCATGGCTCACGGGCCCAGCCGCTCCGCGGCATATGGGATCCTCCCAGACCGGGGCACGAACCCGTATCCCCTGCATCGGCAGGCGGACTCTCAACCACTGCGCCACCAGGGAGGCCCTACCTGCTATTTTTAAAAGCTATTACTGGCTTCAAAAAAATTTGAAGTCTTGCGAATATGAAAGTAGTTATCAAGCTTCATTATTATTACTTTCCTGGCTTTATTACGGCCCCTTACAAACTACATTAAAATATACTAGCCTCAAGTTCACTGTGCATCGGATGGTTGGTATTTTGGCCAAGAAATACAATTATGGTAGATTAGGCTTAGGTATCACAGAGTATGCCTGGTTGCTTTACTTAATCTGAAGATTTTTGACTGAGACAAGTCAATATTCAAAGGCACGGGCAGGGCTTACCTGGTGGCGCAGTGGTTGAGAGTCCGCCTGCTGATGCAGGGGACGCAGGTTCATGCCCCAGTCCGGGAAGATCCCACATGCCGTGGAGCGGCTGGGCCCGTGAGCCATGGCTGCTGAGCCTGCGCGTCCGGAGCCTGTGCTCCGCAACGGGAGAGGCCACAACAGAGAGAGGTCCGCGTACGGCAAAAAAAAAAAAGGCACGTGCAGCCACATGAGCATTCAGCATCTCATTTTTCTTCCTCACAGGTCAGAGTGTGGAAATTTATAATACAATGTAATCCTGTTTTAGTACTACTACATAGGGTTAGATATGCATACTTACTTTATGTAGGGATTTGTTGATGTTCATCCATTGGCTCTTGGTAACATGAGGACAAGTGTAGTCGTGTGTGGAAAAGCACTTTATAGTTTCATAGTGCTTTCTTAAGACATGCTCAGATGCATTTAATAACTAGTGGTGTTATAAAGGAATCTTACCATTTGATACCTCTTAGGAACTTGCGTCTTTAAAACTCTTTACTTACTTCAAAACCAAATGAGTCAGATAAACACCTTGAAATGCTTAAGTGAAGAAGACACATATCTTCCACGCAAGTAGACCCTAAGAATCCAGAAAGTTGTTCCTTGCTGTCCTAGCTGCCTTCCTAAATGCAGTCATCCTAGCGGTCACCTCACACACTAAATCCCATCTAAGCATTTTCATTTACTAGAGTGCATTTGCTCAGTGTCCGACAAAACAGCAGCTACATGCAGGGGCTAAAATGTAGGGGCTCAGCTCACAAACCTCTGTGATAGCTCTGGTAAGTTCTACTGTATGTTGATAACAGCTTCATTTGTCACATGCCTACTGAAAGGAACTCATTCCTTGTTTTCAGATTGGGTGGGATGAAAGCCAAGAGCCTCCAGTTCTCATTGTGGATGTTAAGATAGAATATAAATCAGCAACATCCAATGGCAGATAGGAAATTCCAGAGTATAAATCCCCAGTAGGACCAACACAGCTTTCATCTAAAGCAGGAAGTGATTTTTTTTTTTTTCCTCTAGAGACTGGGACTGCCCTGTTTGGCTCATCTGGTTTGTAGCATAAAAGATGTGTGAATTGGCTGGTAATTGGAGGCATTCTCATGTGGAGGAATGGGGAGTCACAGTTCAATTAAGCCAAGGACCTTTGAAAAGTCTCAGTGCACCATAAAAGGTGCCAGAGAGAAGTGCCAGCTGCAGGGGTGCTGATGTTGGGGGATTACTAGATGCTGGGTATGAGCATCTATGATATAAGCAGTACAGGTCCCTCCTGATGATTTGTCAGATTGCTAATATGCTATTTACTATTATGTCCCTGAGTTTCCCTGTTCTGTTTTGGACCGTGTTTCTCTGGCAAAAATAAACATGCCTTCGCAGTAATGTTGCAAACTAAGCATAAAACTGAAGGCCAAAGAAAGATACAGCTTTTCTGTGTTAGACTTTTGAGTATGTCCAGGGACTAAGGGGCCAGGGGCTTCTGAGTATAGTCCTTTTTGACAGATGTACAGCTGACTGGTAAGAATGATTAGATGCAATACAGGATGTTTAGGGTCAGGGTGAGTGTTTTGATCACCTCCAGGCCTAGCAAAGTGGCCAGCACACAATAAGGTCAATATATATTTGTTGAATAAACGAAGGAATGAAAGACTGATTAAATGATTAAATATATGAAGAGGCCAGGTAATGTCTGCCTTTTTCTGCATTTGATTGAGACATCGTTTTCTTGTAGTACAAGAAAATCTGCTCTATGCAAGATATTTAAATGATTTTATCAGGGAGGATGACCAACAAACTATCAAATTATCAAAAATAATCTAAAGCTATAATGTCAGGACAAGGGGAAAGCAGGATTTGATTTACAAAACTTCAATGCATATACAACGTTTTAGAAACATGTCTTTTATATAATGCAAGGGTTTTTAACTTAAGATTGCAAAAACAAATTCATCATGAAATGATGTTTAAATGGTTTTTTGTTGTTGTTCTTTCTTTCAGGTAAGTGAAAGATATCTTCTGAAGTGTTCTGCAGAAACTGTGCAGGTGGCAGACTTTTCTTAGAAGAAAAAAGAAGGCAGGGCTCCTTGAAATGGTAATATTTCAGCTGTTCCATACACACAGGAAGCATCTCACATGGCCAGCAAAGCTACTCTTTTTTCTTGTGTGGTTACACCTGTTTATTTCACTACAATTTGATATGGCTTAAACCTCAAGGTCTGTGGGTTGTGCGTTTTTATCTGAATCCAAAGCTTCTGCAGCCCACCCTCAGCAGAAAGCTCTTTATATATGAAGTGCTTCAAATTGAAATGTCATTCTAAACAGATCTGACAATAACAGGCATATACAAGTTAGTCTAAATAGTGTGTGAAATATATATTACTTATGTAAATATATATCTGTAACTGTTTTCTTAAGTCTCTTCCTCTTGAATATGGAGTGCCTTGTTTTTTATGTCAATGGCAACATTATCTGTTTAAAATATGCTTGTAGCCTGTGAGATTTCCAGTCTAACTGATAAGACAGTTGAAATGTACTACAGGTTTTAGTAGTGATACTTAAATCTAGGTTACCATACTAGCTCCTTGAGAACTGGTAACTGATAAAATATTGGATTTTCAAAACCTCAGCATACATATAACTCCAATTTAATAGTGTAAGATCTGAAAACACTTCACAGGAGGTCAGAAGCAAGGGGAGCAGAAATACCTAAATATTAAGTGAAAGCTTTATGAGATTATATTATTTCAGCGGATTTTAGAAACATACAGTCATCCCTCGGTATCCACAGATGATTGGTTCTAAGATACCTCCCCTCCCCCAGCCCCACCACAGATAGCAAAATCTGAGGATGCTCAAGTCCTTTATATAAAATGGCATAGTATTTGCATATAACCTAGGCACATCCTTCTTTATATATTAAACTATCTCCAGATTACTTACAATACCTAAGGCAATGTAAATGCTATGTAAATAGTTGTAAATATAATGTAAATACTATGTAAATAGTTGCTAGTGTGTGGCAAATTCAAATTTTGCTCTTTGGAACTTTCTGGATTTTTTAAAATAGTTTTGATTTGTGGTTGGTTGAATCTGAGGGTGCAGATCCCATGCATATGGTGGGCTGACTGTAATTTGCTAAATGTACCTGTTTCTGAACCGAACTTGGGTCTACTCCCCCAATGTGCAGCAAAGCCAACCTACTGACATCCAGCTGTGATGAAGGAAAGTATAGTGTTTATTGTAGGGCACCAAGCAAGGAGAACTGGCGGCTCATGCTTGAAAGAACCAAACTCCCCAGTGGCTTTCAGGGAAGGGTTTTGAAAGACAATATGAGGAAGAGAGTCACAGGGTGCGTGATCAGCTTGTGCACAGTCCTCTGATTGGTTGATGGTGAGGTAACAGGGTGATGTTTCAGGAATCTCAATTATCAACCGTCTGGTTCTAATGGGTCTGGGGTCTACATGCTTGTGGTCAGCAGTTTCCATCTGGTGGGAGTGTGGTTTCTATTAAAAAACATTTAGGAATGTGTGTCAGACATTGTTTTCTATGACCTTTAGGGAAGAACTAAAGATTCTGTGACCCTGCTATATGGCTGATTTATTGTTTGTATTGTTACCAGTTCTCCTGGCCCAACTGTTATTCTTTGTTACCACAGGTTCACATTCTTCCAATTGTTAACCCTCGAGCCAGCCTTTCTGAAACTGAAGGGAGGCCTGAGGGATTAAAGCAAAGCCTTTTACTTCAAGAGAGGGGGGGACACCAGGGTGAGGGTCATATACCCGAGAGGACCCTGAAGGGTCAGGCTCAGTTTCATACCCAGATGGGTCAAAGACCCAATCTATACCCCCAAACTAAGGCATTCTTTCTATTTTCAATAGCAAAATCCATTTTGATGAGTTGTTGGTATCTGAGAATTCACTCCAGAATTTTCTTTTTAAATAACCTTTCTTTTTCTAAAATAAATCGCTCATTTACTGAGTAAGTATTTACAGCTGACTTCTTAGGAAACATTGATATATGTCTTAAAGCTTCCTGCAGAGTTGGCAATACAATGCTCAGTAATTTCTAATATTCTAATGTGTGGTCAAGTTTCTACATGCTAATCATAACATAAATATGTACAATGAAATGTAAATCATCTGCCATCAAAACTGTATTTGCCAAGTGTTGATAATCAGATATAGATAAAGATAATTCAAAACTAATAAGAAATGGGCCCGGCTCTCAAGAGTTCAGCATTTTAGGAGGCAAGACTGCAGATACTGAATAGCTTCATAATGGAAGAATTTTAAAATTATTATTTTTTAATTTTTTAAAATACACGATATACATGCAGAAAATTTAAGCCCTAAATCATCATTCAAATTTGAGAAACTCTGAGGTATTTGTTGTTCAGTTCTTTTAAATTATTTACCTATTTCTTTTCTAAGAAAAGAGTGTCACATTCGTCCCTATAGGAAAATGTTTTAGGTTATAGATAGAAAAGATAGAGAGACAGACAGACAGATAGATACATAGGAAAAAATAAGTAGAAAAATATCCCCAGTTGTTAAGTCAGTCCTGGCGGGGACGTGACAAAAGCTCAGTTACAGAGTATTTCAAATTTTTAAATTCTGATCCATAGTGAAGAATATATAATTTAGCAAATTATTTTATTAATTTGTGGCAAATTAGGTAACATGAACCACAGCTACACAAGTAACTCCTTCTGTGGGGATGAGAACAGAGTGCAGCAGCATGAACTCTCCTCCCTCTCCATCTGCCCATGATGTACTTGACCCCTTTGTCATAAGGAGTACCTGCTAACTTTATAGAAATGGGCTGAGGGAACAATGAGTGAGTTGTAGAGATTTTTCTTCCTCATGATTGTCTCTAGAGCTTTGCCCAGAGAAAAGACTGTGTGAATTAGAGGAAGGAAGGGAGAATCATGGGGAAAAGATCCATGGATGCAGAAGAGAGAAGAGTCAGAAAATTCAGCTAATCAGGAGCTCTCTCTCTCTGTCTCCAAAATTTCTTTCCACTTTCTAACCCTAATTCATGGTCCAAATATGCTTCAGATTTGTCTCTCGTTTTCTCAGTCTGTGAGCATCACCTACTGTCTGTCTATGTTTCTATCTGTTTATACATAGACAAAGGAGTGTCTTTTGATAACCTAAAATTCTGGAGAGAGACCAATAAATAATATGTGAAGCATGTATAACTTCCTAATTTTATTTAATTAGGCATTTATTTATACCCTATCTAATTCTTTCCAGAGGGTTCAAGAGTTTCAAATGGTATAGTAAATAGCAATCCTGCCTTTTCATATTATGATTGAAAGACAGAACATGCCAGTAACAGTGTGGCTTTGGTTGATTCGAGGAATTTTCACTCTGAGCAGGGTGATCAGTTACATAATCCAATCAATTAATTCAATTCAAAAAATATTTTCAAGGACTTGCACAACCATGTATGTAATGATATGTTGAGCAGAAAGATAAGACAGTAAAATATAGCTCCTGCCTTCAAGGACTTGACAGCTTAGGACTCCTTACTGGCTTCTTTTGCTTGATGACTGGTGGTTCAATCTTTGGTCAGTTATCTGATAACCACAGTCATCACTTAGTCACATAACTGATAACCACATGTCATGTCTCTTTCACAAAACAAGAAAGAAAGTTCATTCCTTTATCACAGGAGTCCTTCCTCTGAAGGTCAGGTGGAACTGGATTTGACTGAACTGGGTCAGCGGAGATTTTTATGTTATCAGTGTGGTTGTATACAGTATTTTGGCTTCTTCACTAGCTTGGATAATCAAGATGTGACAAGTATAGACCTCATTGCATGAGGTATGGTTATCATGTCGTGACGTTTTTGTGCCTCATTCACTGTTACAATTTGAACGGCTCCATGCCAAACACTGGTTTGCAGAGTTTTCATACTGTGTCATGGCATTATAAAAACAAGGTAGAATGACATGATTGTATGCAGAGTTTGGATTGTTGCTGTCACATAGTAATACCATGACATCTAAAAAAAAGACTGTGTAATTATAACATAAGATTACAAAACCAAGAAAGTCATAACATTGGATGACAGCTGACACTAATCAGTTTAGATTTTGAGTTTTCCATGAGTTTGCTAATGGAGAAAAATTAAGAAAAAAGGTTTCTTTAACTGAGTATGTACACTAGAGAATTGCATGATCTTGCTTTCCTTTAATTACCGAAAATTCCTGATTTCCTGGTATAGTCTCTCATTTGTCTTCTGTTTATGCTCTGTCTGATGGTCTTATTTCAAGCACTTCTTACACTGAAAATGAGATTGCTCTTAGAGCTCACTGCATGTAGTCGTAATTCTAAAATTAGTAAGAAAGTATTGTTCTAAGACTGCATGGACTTCCTCAGAAGTTGGGGCAATATACTTCATGTACTTGAATCTGGTTACTTTGCAATCAACACACACTAATTTAGGAATTCACAGCACCAGTACATGAACATTTTCTAGTCTTTAGTTTATGCCTCTGAAAGCAACAGACTCCTTCTCAAAGAAAAAATAAACTCTTGGAAAGGAAAGGAAAGGGAAGGCAAGGCAAGGCAAAGCAAGGCAAGGCCAAGTTCATGGAGTTTGAAGTCTGCATGCAGCATCCAGTTCAGATAAAATTTTCAAAGAATGAATTTTAATGCACACAGCCCTATTAGCACAGGATCAGATTCCTAACAAATTGATTGGACATGCAAAAAGAATCTGTGTCCCAGATTTAAAGTCATTACCCAGTCTTAAACACAGCTGTGCATCAAGCCTTTCATCCTAGATGGACATGAGCAAATTGAATGGTTCTGAAGGTGATTGGCTGGTGTATTTCCTACAGTACAATTTTCAATAATGATAAATTTAACAAAATCACTATTGTATTATTTAACAAGAGAATGTGTGTCCTACTTTGTATAACCATCAATGACTACTTAACAGTGCACAAGAGTATGAATGCACAAATATTTAAATACATCCAGAGGCACCCATAATTCTTTGGCTGAGGGAAGGTAGATGCACCCAGTTCTGCCACTATCCTTACCCAACCAAAGATGAAGATACTCCTGTACTTTATATTGTAAACTTACCCAATTTTCTCCCTATTACTCCTGAGTACTGGCTTTTTGCTACTTCCAATCTTTTCCTGGAAATGCCCATTTCAGTCGAGTATAAGATAAATTTTTGTTTTAATTTTAAATGTTTTCCTTTCTATATCCAGGAATACACGCTCACATAAGCACTGCATATTCAAGAATATTGCCTATATAAACAACTGAGCATATGCCATTGTTTCACGTGGACTGTGCACATGTCAAGGAGGAAACACAATACTTTTATTCTTAATTTTGTGCCATATGAGGGTTTGCACAGAAAGATGTGCATAGATTTTGTCAAACAAAATTCTAGTTAGTAATAGAATATTCATAAAAGGCTATGGCCAGAGAAGTGAAGAAAAATAAATTCTTGTGAAATGCAGTCCTAGAACTTGTGTTTGTCTAGAAAATAAATGACTTATAAACTGTTCGTTTTGTAATATAGCTTTATAGTTGTTACTTATGATTTGTGTGGAATATAAATAAGAAACACGTGTGGTATATATGTAAGAAATCAGTGTAGGTACAAATGATCAAATTGCCAGTCATCTTGTGAAAGTAGCCAAGCAGTCTATGGTCTTAGGGAAGCAGCACAAAACCCTGGCAAAGAGTTCCTTAGGTAACTTTTCTCTACCATGGAAGAAAGTTTTCTTGATTGAATCGAAGAGTTAGGTAAACGAAGTAGAAAAACAGAAACAGCTGTTTTACAGTTAACTATAATTGTACCAGGGGAGTATTCATCCTTTCCCTTTTTAGTAAGAAGAGCCTATTCTGAGCAATGAATATCATTAGTTAATAAATAACTCCATCTTTATGCCTAAGGAACTTAGCTTCAGGGCAATCGTAAGAGCAGGCAGTCAGAACAGAAGTGGGCATTCTATCAGAGGACTGTACACAAAGTTAAGCAACAGAAATAAATCCTTTTAAGTTGTATTATAAATCTAAGTCAAGGGCTTCCCTGGTGGCGCAGTGGTTGAGAGTCCGCCTGCCAATGCAGGGGACACGGGTTCGTGCCCCAGTCTGGGAAGATCCCACATGCCGCGGAGCGGCTGGGCCCGTAAGCCATGGCTGCTGAGCCTGCTCATCCGGAGCCTGTGCTCCGCAACGGGAGAGGCCACAACAGTGAGAGGCCCGCGTACCCCCCCAAAAAAATAAAATAAAAATAAAAAAATAAATCTAAGTCAACACCAGATAGCTTGTTTACAAAAAAATGGTAGCACGTTAAGAGCTTCTGTATTGTGTAGAATGAATAATTTTTGTTTTTACTCTGAAGGTTAACAGATGTTTGTTTTGTGTCATTAGAAATTATCTATAAAACTTTATGGGTAATAAGTTTGGTCAAGAAAATTATAGACTAGATTTTGGACTTCTCTCAAAAGTGATTTAAAGTTTAAGATCTATTAACATGATCAAGAAGAAAAACAATTTAGTCTACTTCAATAAACATTTATTGAGTGCTAATATATGCCAGATATTCCCTCAGGGATATAAAGATGAGTTTGGTCGTTGTCTTTGAGGAAGACATGAGGAACTTATATTCTGGAAAGATTTCACCAACAGGTAATCAGATAGTTTTAGTGTTTGATAAAATGTAGCCACAGTAGGGCTTAGGGCTTCCTGAACACAGTGGAAGAGGGGACCTCGGGCCAGCCTACATGGCCGGGAAGACCTCTTGGATATTGGAAGACATTCTGAGTTTCATCAGGCAGGGAAAGGAGGAAAGGATGCTCTCAGTAGAGCAAAGAACATCGTCTGCATGTGTTTAATTATCCAGTTATGCTACATGTCATAAATAAGACAGGAAAAATGACTGGCATATCCTACCCAATTTTTTTTAACCATCCTGTTTTTCTCCTATTGTCCTTAACTTTCAGTATTCCTTTGGGGTTTTAGAAAAAGAGAGCAATGGGAAGGAGGTGGGAAATTAAGAGAGGTGGCTTGCTATGTTCTTGGATAATCTCCCTGATAGTGTTGTTTCCTTATCCCTTCAGAAATAATAGGGATGGAACAGAAGCTGTTGATTGAAACTACCTGTGTCCATAATAATTAATCACCTCACCCACACACTCGCAAGTTTTCAAGAGACTGGTGATTCTATGAAGTCCTCCTCAATCTCTTTCTTCCTTTTATTGGTTTCATTTGAATCTCAGGAAAAGAATGACATTAAAAGTTTTGTTATTTAACACGACATTGTAAAGCAACTATACTCCAATAAAAATTAATTTAAAAAAATTTGCGGGCCTCCCTGGTGGCGCAGTGGTTGAGAGTCCGCCTGCCGATGCAGGGGATGCGGGTTCGTGCCCCGGTCTGGGAGGATCCCATGTGCCGCGGAGCGGCTGGGCCCGTGAGCCATGGCCGCTGGGCCTGCGCGTCCGGAGCCTGTGCTCCGCAACGGGAGAGGCCACAGCAGTGAGAGGCCCGCATACCGCAAAAAGAAAAAAAAAAAAAAAAAAAAAAAAAAAAAAAAAAAAAAAAATTTGCTATTTAATGTAGCATACTTACATGTGCTGAATGCAGTACCATGCACCATCCATGGAATGTCTTATTTAATCCTTACCACAGCCTGAGAGACAGATACTACTTTCCCAGCTTTACACATTAAAAACAAAATAAAACAAAACAAAAAAACAGGCACAGAGAGGTTAAGTAACTTCTCCAAATTTATTCACCTAGTAGGTTATGAAGTCAGTGTTTGAACCCAGGCTGTTGAACTCAGGGGCAGCACTCTTAAATCTTGTTCAATACTGGCCCCTTGTCTGCTATTCATTCCATAAATACTTAATATATCTACAATATGTAAGACATTCATGTGGATTATTTTATGTCTTACAACATTTTATAGAATTTAATACACTTTCAGTTCATTATTTCATTTTGATCCTCAACATTAGGATCTATTAGGTAGGCCAGCCAGATAGCAGAACTTCATAAAGGAGAAAACTAAAACTCAAAGGATTTGAATTGATCAGTGTCTCAAAATTAAGAAGCGGCAAGGCTCAAACCTGAGTCTTTTAACCCTAATGTACAGTTCTTTTTAGACCAGTAAAATGGACAGTGCTAGATCTATCACTGTAACGTTAAGAAGGGAAAAATATATCTGATCATGTAAATGACACATACAAAGTCATGCTGAATTAGTGAAAGACTCCACACTAGAACCAGGTCTCTCAACCACATCATTTGAAAAACCTTGAGCAGATTTTGCAGTAGTTGTTTTCTTTGCTAATGATCTTGAGTAGGCTGTAAACTGCCCCAATGTCTCATTCGGTTTGGGTAACATAGGAAGCTGGCAGTTGCAAGTAATTATAAAAATTAGAACAACAGCAGAAGTTTGTGTACAGTAGGGACTTTTAAAGTTACTGCCTTCTTATGGCTAATTATACAGTTGTAGGAACAACATGAAGCATTCCAATGCTTCTATTTCCAAAGATAGATGTATGTACATACAACTGATTATATATAGTGATGAGGAATCTGTTGTTTCTTACTAACATCATTAAGGATTCATTTTCTAGTCTCATACCATTTTCTCCTACTAAACTTAATCCTTTTGGGGCTATCAGAGAGGCACTATATCAAAAGAGAGGAAAGCACAGACTAGTTTATGTAGCTCCACCACTTAGAATTATGTCATGGTTGGAAAGTTATTTAAAATCTTTTGGACACAGTTTCCTCATTTTTATTATGAGAATAGTCATTCTTAAACAGGGTATGTAAAATATGTTGCCTACTATATAATAGATACTCAGTAGTATGTGTCATCATTATTATTACTGTGTATATATGTATATATATACACACATGTAGTTTGTGCTCAATTTATAATAATTTGTTTATTTATAATTACCTATTCTGGAATTCAAACCACTATTATTTTGCAGTAGTTAAAGTTTGTTGTTAGAAGCCATAGTTCACTTTCTTTTATTTTTAAAACTTTTTTAAGGTATGGTTGATTTACAGTATTATATGTTTCAGGTGTACAACATAGTGCTTCACAATTTTTAAAGATTATACTCCATTTATAGTTATTATAAAATGTTGGCTATATTCCATGTGCTGTACAGTATATCCTTTTAGCTTATTTATTTTATGCATAGTAGTTTGAACTGCTTAATCCCCTATCCCTGTCATACCTCTTCCCCCTTCCCTCTTGCTACTCTGGTAACCACTAATTTGTTCTTAATATCTGTGAGTTTGTTTCTTTTTTGTAATATTCACTAGTTTGTTTTATTATTTAGACTGCACATATAAGTGATACCATACAACATAAGTATGACATGTTCTCTATCTGGCTTATTTCACTAAGCATAATACCCTCCAAGTTCATCCATGTTGTAGAAAATGGCAACATTTCACTCTTTCTTATGGCTAAATAGTATTACATTGTGTTGGGCTGGCCAAAAAATCATTTGGGTTTTTCCATAACATCTTATGGAAGAACCCAAATAAATTTTTTGGCCAGCCCAATATCTATATATCTATATCTGTATAGATATAGATATATCTCACATCCTCTTTATCCATTCATCTCTTGATGGACACTTAGGTTCCTTCCATATCTTGGCTATTGTAAATAATGCTTCTATGGACATTGGGGTGTCCTTTGAATTCTAATCTTTTTGAATTAGTGGTTTCTTTTTCTTTGGATATATGCCCAGGAGTGGAATTGATGGATCATATGGCAGTTCTAATTTTAGTTTTTGAAGAACCCATACTTCACTTTTTTATACTGCTTTTCTTTCTGCAGAGCCCTTCTCCCACACTGGTAATATGGTGTGTTAAAAAAAGTGCAGCTATGGAGCCACACATACCTGGGTATGAAATTTCTCCTTGCCACTGAACTACTCTATGCCTATGAGTAACACATTTAAATTCTTTTTTTTTCTTGAGCACATGTGTTTTTTGGGTTTTTGTTTTTGTTTGTTTGTTTGTTTGGGGTTTTTTTTTTTGCAGTACGTGGGCCTCTCACAGTTGTGGCCTCCCCCGTTGCGGAGCACAGCCTCTGGAGATGCAGGCTCAGCAGCCGTGGCTCGTGGGCCTAGCCATTCCACGGCATGTGGGATCTTCCCGGACCGGGGCATGAACCTGCGTCCCCTGCATCGGCAGGCGGACTCTCAACCACTGTGCCACCAGGGAAGCCCGGGTTTTTATTTTAATTAATTTTATTTATTTTTTTAAACAGCAGGTTCTTATTAGTTATCCATTTTATATGTATTAGTGTATACATGTCAATCCCAATCTCCCAATTCATCACACACACCCCCACCACCTTGGTGTCCATACATTTGTTCTCTACATCTTTGTCTCAGTTTCTGCCCTGCAAACCAGTTCATCTGTACGATTTTTCTAGATTCAACATATATGCGTTAATATACTATATATGTTTTTCTCTTTCTGACTTACTTCACTCCGTATGACAGTCTCTAAATCCATCCACGTCTCTACAAATGACCCAATTTCATTCCTTTTTATGGCTGAGTAATATTCCATTGTATATATGTACCACATCTTCTTTATCCATTCATCTGTCGATGGGCATTTACGTTGCTTCCATGTCCTGGCTATTGTAAATAGTGCTGCAATGAACATTGGGGTGCATGTGTCTTTTTGAATTATGGTTTTCTCTGGGTATATGCTCAGTAGTGGGATTGCTGAGTCATATGGTAATTCTATTTTTAGTTTTTTACAGAACCTCCATACTGTTCTCCATAGTGGCTGTATCAATTTACATTCCCACCAGCAGTGCAAGAGGGTTCCCTTTTCTCCACACCCTCTCCAACATTTGTTGTTTGTACATTTTCTGATGATACCCATTCTAACTGGTGTGAGGTGATACCTCATTGTAGTTTTGATTTGCATTTCTCTGTTAGCAATGTTGAGCAGCTTTTCATGTGCTTCTTGGCCATCTGTATGTCTTCTTTGGGAAATGTCTATTTAGGACTTCTGCCCATTTCTGGATTGGGTTGTTTGTTTTTTTAATATTGAGCTGCATGAGCTGTTTATATATTTTGGAGATTAATCCTTTGTCATTTGCTTCATTTGCAAATATGTTCTCTCATTCTGAGGGTTGTCTTTTAGTGTTGTTTATAGTTTCCTTTGCTGTGCAAAAGCTTTTAAATTTCATTAGGTCCCATTTGTTTATTTTTGTTTTTATTTCGATTACTCTAGGAGGTGGATCAAAAAAGATCTTCCTGTGATTTATATCAAAGACTGTTCTTCCTATGTTTTCCTCTAAGAGTTTTATAGTGTCCAGTCTTACATTTAGGTCTTGAATCCATTTTGAGTTTATTTTTGTGTATGGTGTTAAGGAGTGTTCTCATTTCATTCTTTTGCATGTAGCTGTCCAGTTTTGCATGTAGCTGTCCAGTTTTCCCAGCACCACTTACTGAAAAGACTGTCTTTTCTCCATTGTATATCCTTGTCTCCTTTGTCATAGATTAGTTGACCATAGGTGCGTGGGTTTATCTCTGGGCTTTCTATCCTGTTCCTTTGATCTATATTTCTGTTTTGGGGCCACTACCATATTGTCTTGATGACTGTAGCTTTGTAGTTTAGTCTGAAGTCAGGGAGTCTGATTCCTCCAGCTCCATTTTTTTCCCTTAAGACTTGTTTGGCTATTCGGAGTGTTTTGTGTCTCCATACAAATTTTAAGATTTTTTATTCTAGTTCTGTAAAAAATGGCATTGGTAATTTGATAGGGATTGCATTGAGTCTGTCGATTGCTTTGTGTAGTATAGTCATTTTCACAATGTTGATTCTCCCGATCCAAGAACATGGTATATCTCTCCATCTGTGTATCATCTTTAATTTCTTTCATCAGTGTCTTATAGTTTTCTGCATACAGGTCTTTTGCCTCCCTAGGTAGGTTTATTCCTAGATGTTTTATTCTTTTTGTTGCAATGGTAAATGGGAGTGTTTCCTTATTTTCTCTTTCAGATTTTTCTGTATAGGATTGAAAGAGATTCCTGTGCATTAATTTTGTATCCTGCAACTTTAACAAATTCATAGATTAGCTCTAGTAGTTTTCCAGTGGCACCTTTAGGATTATTTATGTATAGTATCATGTCATATGCAATCAGTGACAGTTTGACTTCTTCTTTCCAATTTGTATTTTTTATTTCTTTTTCTTCTCTGATTGCCGTGGCTAGGACTTCCAAAACTATGTTGAATAATAGTGGTTAGGGCTTCCCTGGTGGCACAGTGGTTGAGAGTCCGCCTGCCGATGCAGGGGACACGGGTTCGTGCCCCGGTCTGGGAAGATCCCACATGCCGCGGAGCGGCTGGGCCCGTGAGCCATGGCCGCTGAGCCTGTGCGCCCGGAGCCTGTGCTCCACAACGGGAGAGGCCACAACAGTGAGAGACCCGCGTACCACAAAAAAAAAAAAAAAAAAAATAGTGGTTAGAGTGGACGTCCTTGTCTTGTTCCTTTTCTTAGAGGAAATGCTTTCAGTTTTTCACCATTGAGAATGATGTTGGCTGTGGTTTTTTCATATATGGCCTTTATTATGTTGAGGTAGGTTCCCTCTACACCCACTTTCTGAAGACTTTTTTTTTTATCATAAATGGGTGTTGAATTCTGTCAAAAGCTTTTTCTGCATCTATTGAGATGATCATATGGTTTTATTCTTCAATTTGTTAATATGCTGTATCTGATTGATTTGCGTATACTGAAGAATCCTTGCATCGCTGGGATAAATCCCACTTGATCATGGTGTATGATCCTTTTAATGTGCTGCTGGATTTTGTTTGCTAGTATTTTGTTGAGGATTTTTGCATCTATGTTCATCAGTGATATTGGCCTGTAGTTTTCTTTCTTTGTGACATCCTTGCCTGGTTTTGGTATCAAGGTGATGGTGGCCTCGTAGAATGAGTTTGGGAGTGTTCCTTCCTCTGCAGTTTTTTGGCAGAGTTTGAGAAGGATGGATGTTAGCTCTTCTCTAAATGTTTGATAGAATTCACCTGTGAAGGCATCTGGTCCTGGACTTCTGTTTGTTGGAAGATTTTTAATCACAGCTTCAATTCCATTACTTGTGATTGGTCTGTTCCTATTTCTATTTCTTCCTGGTTTAGTCTTGGAAGGTTATACCTTTTTAAGAATTTGTCTATTTCTTCCAGGTTGTCCATTTTATTGGCATAGAGTTGCTAGTAGTAGTCTCTTAGGATGCTCTGTATTTCTGTGGTGTCTGTTGTAACTTCTGCTTTTTCATTTCTGATTTTATTGATTTGAATCCTCTCCCTCTTTTTCTTGATGACTCTGGCTAATGGTTTATCAATTTTGTTTATCTTCTCAAAGAACCACCTTTTAGTTTTATTGATCTTTGCAATTGTTTTCTTTGTGTCTATTTCATTTGTTTCTACTCTGATCTTTATGATTTCTTTCCTTCTACTAGCTTTGGGTTTCCTTTGTTCTTCTTTCTCTAGTTCCTTTAGGTGTAAGTTTAGAATGTTTATTTGAGATTTTTCTTCTTTCTACAGGTAGGATTGTATTGCTGTAAACTTCCCTCTTAGAACTGCTTTTGCTGCATCCCATAGGTTTTGGATCATCATGTTTTCATTGTCATTTGTCTCTAGGTATTTTTTGATTTCCTCTTTGATTTCTTCAATGATCTCCTGGTTATTTAGTAACATATTGTTTAGCCTCCATGTGTTTGTGTTTTTTACATCTTTTTCCCTGTAATTGATTTCTAGTCTCATAGCATTGTGGTCAGAAAAGATGCTTTATATGATTTCAATTTCTTAAATTTACTGAGGCTTGATTTGTGACCCAAGATGTGATCTATCCTGGAGAATGTTCCGTGCGCACTTGAGAAGAAAGTGTAATCTGCTGTTTTTGGATGGAATGTCTTATAAATATTACTTGAATCTATCTGGTCTATTGTGTCATTTAAAGCTTTTGTTTCCTTATTAATTTTCTGTTTGGATGATCTGTCCATTGTTGTGAGTGAGGTGTTAAAGTCCCCCACTATTATTGTGTTGCTGTTGATTTCCTCTTTTATAGATGTTAGCAGTTGCCTTATGTATTGAGGTGCTCCTATGTTGGGTGCATATTTATTTATAATTATAATATCTTCTTCTTGGATTGATCCCTTGATCATTATGTAGTGTCCTTCCTTGTCTCTTGTAACATTCTTTATTTTAAAGTCTATTTTATCTGATATGAGTATTGCTATTCCAGCTTTCTTTTGATTTCCATTTGCATGGAATATCTGTTTCCATCCCCTCACTTTCAGTCTGTATGTGTCCCTAGGTCTGAAGTGGGTCTCTTGTAGACAGCATATATATGGGTCTTGTTTTTGTATCCATTCAGTGAGCCTGTGTCTTCTGTTTGGAGCATTTAATCCATTCATGTTTAAGGTAGTTATCAACATGTATGTTCCTATGACCATTTTCTTAATTATTTTGGGTTTGTTTTTGTAGGTCTTTTTCTTCTCTTGTGTTTCCCACATAGAGAAGTTTCTTTAGCATTTGTTGTACAGCTGGTTTGGTGGTTCTGATTTCTTTTAGCTTTTGGTTGTCTGTAAAGCTTTTGATTTCTCCATTGAATCTGGATGAGATCCTTGCCGAGTAGAGTAATCTTTGTTGTAGGTTCTTCCCTTTCATCACTTTAAATGTGTCATGTACTCCCTCTGGCTTGTAGAGTTTCTGCAGATAAATCAGCCATTAACCTTTTGGGAGTTCCCTTTTATGTTATTTGTTGTTTTTCCCTTGCTGCTTTCAATAATTTTTCTTTGTCTTTAATTTTTGCCAATTTGATTACTATGTGTCTTGGTGTGTTTCTCCTTGGGTTCATACTGTATGGGACTCTGGGCTTCCTGGACTTATGTGTCTATTTCCTTTCCCATGTTAGGGAAGTTTTCAACTAAAATCTCTTCAAATATTTTTTCGTGTCCTTTCTCTCTCTCTTCTCCTTCTGGGACTCCTATAATGCAAATGTTGTTGCTTTTAATGTTGTCCCAGAGGTCTCTTAGGCTGTCTTCATTTCTTTTCATTTTTTTTTCTTTATTCTGTTCCACAGCAGTGAATTCCACCATTCTGTCTTCCATGTCACTTATCCATTCTTCTGCCTCAGTTATTCTGCTATTGATTCCTTCTAGTGTATTTTTCATTTCAGTTATTGTATTGTTCATCTCTGTTTATTTGTTCTTTAATTCATCTATGTCTTTGTTAAACATTTCTTGCATCTTCTCAGTCTTTGCCTCCATTCTTTTTCCAAGGTCCTGGATAGTCTTCACTATCATTATTTTGGATTCTTTTTCTGAAAATTTGCCTATCTCCACTTCATTTAGTTGTTTATCTAGGGTTTTATCTTGTTCCTTCATCTGGTACATAACCCTCTGCCTTTTCATCTTGCCTGTCTTTCTGTGAATGTGTTTTTTGTTCTACAGGCTGCAGGATTTTAGTTCTTCTTGCTTCTTCTGTCTGCCCTCTGGTGGATGAGGCTATCTAAGAGGCTTGTTCAAGTTTCCTGATGAGAGGGACTGGTCACATTTAACTTCTTTGAATCTCAGTTTTCTCACCTGAGCTGAAAATAACAATGGTGGTGCCTTATGACTATTGTGAAAATTAGATGAAACAAGATGTAAAAAAAAAATGTAGCACAATATAAGTTTTACAGTAGATTTTTAGCATAGATTTGGTGACTTTTTCTTTTTACCTTCTTGAATACCTTGGCATACTCTACTCTATTCCTTTATATTCCTAACCCAATCATATCACACGCACTTTAATCACAGCAGTGTATAAGTAACTGAGTGATCCCTTCCCAAGGTAGAGTCATTTATTGTGTAGGACAGGAAAAGACTTTAACAATAATTAAAGACTTAAATGAAACAGATGGAGCCAGGCTTCTGTTCATCCTCCCACTTCGACTTTGTACTCCAGCTGTATTAGTCAACTCACCATTCACCCCTCTTTTAATTCACTAGAACATTGAATTATGTTGTTCTCTCTTTTCAAAATATTACCTCATTTTTATCTTCCTAGTGATTTCCTTCTCCTTTACTAAGACCCTTCTTAAATGGTACCTCCTAAAAGAAGGCATTGCTAATGCACACACATACACACACGCACGCACATATCGCTCAAATTTACAGCTACCTGAACTTAACCACATTTGAGGGTCATGATTCTAAAATGCATGACTTAACCAGAAAATTCCAAGCAGCATTAACGTCATTTAGCCCTTTCTTTGTGATCCAGGACAGTCATTATGGACCAGGTTTTTTGGACAGTGTGGTAAAAGGCTGTCAGCCATCACCTCTGTTCATATTTCACCTGCCTCAGACAGCTTCTGACCTTTTTTGTTTTGCTTTTACTAATCTATCAGAGGCTGAGAAGCCAGATAACTAAGCTTTAGAAGAATTGCATATTTAAAAAGTCAATAAAGTTCCTCATGAATCCTTAAGAGCCTTAATGCAGTCTTCTCTGAGGCCTTTATCAGAGACTTCTGACAAGCTGGACCTTCTGGATAAGTGGGGAGTTATTGTATTTTAATCTGTTAATGTCTACTTTAAGGAAACACAGAATAAAAAATGTAGATATAAACAGAATTTAAATTAGAAAATAAACACAAACTCACCTAGGCTATTTAAAATATAATTTAATATAAAAACATTCAGTTTATATCCAGCTTTTCCATTATGGAGTTGAGAAGTAAAGGGCCCAGCAGATAAGAATAATTAACAAATTGCTGGATTATCCCCAGCTTACGCTTCAAATAAACCAGCTAATTGTTTATTTATTTGCCTAGCAGTTGCTGCCTTTATTATAGGCCATTAGTGACCATTAATAAATGAAATTGTGTTTTCATTTCCCAAAGCAATTTTGAATTCCATAAATCTTGAATTCTCATTAAAGGTGTTCAGATTTACACATGCTTGATCAACAAATATGATCAAGGCCTACAGTGCAACTTTAAAAGTAAGATGGAACTTTTAGAACAAAAACAACAAAAGGGATAATTCATGAAGTTTCTTACTGTTTCTCTCTGATGGGGATATTTGTCTTTAAATGTATGTTACTAGAAAACTTGTAAATGAAGAAAAATGTTAAAATATATTTGCTCTTCACTAAGAATGGTAATAGTACTTTGTATGTATATGAGCACTTTATATAAAATGTTTTAATATTTATCATATTGGTTGTAATTAGATATTACCCCCATTAAATAAAAAGGAAAATGGAGACTTAAAGAATTAAATTATATATATCCACACGAAGTTGCACTGAAATCTTGACTCCTCTACTAATTGGCCAAATGATAAGACATCTTAATTGACATTCTGAGCCTTATTTTCACGTCCCATTGAAAAGAGAACTAATAATTTAAAAAATTTTATTTTTTAAAATTATCTTGAGAACTAAAGATATTGTTGGGAAAGTGCTGGGCACACCATAGGTACTCAATTGATATGATTTCTTTTGCCTTCTTCGTTAAAACATAGCTTCTTATTTTATAAAGAATCTAACACTTGTAGAGACAAAACATTAAATTATTTTATAAAGTTTAGTGTCCTGATGAATTCAGAAAATTAACATATTTAAAGATGTTGAGTCTATTATAAGGCATACTGTAGTAAATGAATATCTTAGATTTGGAAAGAGAATTTACTATATATTATTTAGAATGATGCTAAATGAGTTTGGCTGTGCCAATTATGTATCAGGTGGCAAAGCTATTTCTACTATTTGTATTAGTAGACAGAAATACAATATGTGAAATGAAAACAGTATTCAAGTGGGAGTCAGAAGTTCTTGGTTTTGGTCATGAGCCAGGCCACTAACTGTGTGACTCTGAGCAAGTTACTTTACCTTTCTGGGTTTCATTTTACTCATTGATACTTGTAAAATTTTAAATAAATAATCTCTAAGGACTTTTCTAGCTGTAAGAAGACAAAATTCCCAAAATGTACTCTATAGAACAGGAGTTTGTTGAGATATTATTTTCCTTAAAAAAGTTAATACTCAAATAAATCTGAGAAACACTGAATATTATCCCCTCCTTTAGATAATTCACAATGCATAGTAATATATTAAAGGCTCTGAAAAGTCCTCTGCTAAAGACATCCTGATTTACTTATGCATTGATTAAGGTTAGCATTAATTAATTAAGGTCAGAGTTCACTAATCTTTTTGAACCACAGAACCTCTCTTTTGGGGGGATGTAAGAATGGCAAAAGATATCTTAGTCTTTCAGAAAGTAGGTGTTAGAACAGGTAGCACACTTTTTAAAAGTGATAATTTTTAATAATTTTTATTACTTTATAATAATTTAAAAACTTGTCTAAAATCTAACTACATTATGAAATATAATGAAAATATGGACCTGTACAAGTAGAGGAACTCACCCAGATGGGATTAACAGATATGCATATAAGTAGACTTGGACTTTCTGTATTCCCATCTCTCCTAGTTTTCCACTATACTTTCAAGAGAATTATGAAATAATTTTGGAGCAATGAGTGTTTCTTAGATCCAATGAAATCTCCTTCAAAGAAGCTCTTCATTCACAGTAGCAGGTAGTTTGGATAGTGGGACAGCCTTGGAGTGTGGACATCCTGCTTTGAGTCTGGTCTGCCCTTGGATCCTCTGTAATCTTGGGCAAGTTACCTAACTTCTTTGAGTGCACATTACCTCATTTTTAAAATGGAGATATGATTACCTAGCTCACAGCCTCACCATGGGTATTGAGATAGGTACTGTAACAAACTTGTAAAAGTATAAAGTTCTATGTAAATGGAAAGTGTTATTAATAGAGTCTGCGCTCAATGAATATGTCTAAAATCACTGACTGTTTTATATCTTCTAAAATAGCAAGGCTGGGAAAACAAGAATTGTTGTAGAATTGTAGGACTAAACAGACTGAAGTTGCCTGTCCCCTTGGCTTCATTTTTCAAATAAAACATTAAGGCACAGAGATGCTAAGAGAGTTTTGTATGCAAGTAAGCTGGCAGGAATGGAACTGGCGCCCTGAGCTGATTGCTCTGACTGGAGTCCATTTCTTTCTGGCACAACCCCAGTGGCTCAAGTTGTGTATGCAGAGTATACCTCCTTCCCCTTTTACATTGTCATAATGAGACAAATACTTGAACAATTAAAAAACAAAAAAACATATTCTAAGAAAAGCAAACTGATTGTTGCTCTTGAAATATGACTGCTGTTGTTTATTTGAAATTTAGTTTTCTTGTTTGTGCCATTAAGCAAAGTTAATTTGATTTTTCTCACTTATGTCATTCCTTTTTTTTTTTTTTTTAATTGTTGGTCAGTCCTTTCTTTTATTTTCTGGTTTATTTCTACCCTTCTGTAGAGAGGGTACATGTGCTAGGCTATGATTGTATACTCTATACATGTTTATGTATTATACCTTTTAAAAAAAAATTTAGGTTAAAGTCAGAATGGACTCTGAATGTAAATTCTACCTGGGATATTTATCAGCTATATATATTTCATTTTCTTAATCTAGTTAGCTCCTTAGAATATAATGATGTACAATTTACAGTCAGTGGATAATTTGATTATAAATAAGTCACATAGAATTTTAATTTCATAACTACTGTCCAAAGAATGCACTGGTAACATCTCAGGTTTATTTCTCATCACTGCTAAGAAGAGAAAATATTTCAATGAGCATAAACTGAATCTCAAGAGACTTGGGTTGATTTCAGAATACTTACCTGATGGTGAAGATTGTGATTATTGAAAGAAGTTAATATCAGAAATTATTTCTTTAAAATCTAAATAAAAGATCTCCTTGACTCTTTGAAAGATTTTTGTTTTCCATGGAAATCTGGGATAACTTGGGTTCTCCCATATTTTTATATACAGCTGAGCCTTGAACAATACAGATTTAAGCTGCTTAGGTCCACTTATATGAAATTTTTTTTTAATAAATGCATACCACACGATTCGAGGTTAGTTGAATCCATGGGTGCAGAACTGAGGATACGGAGGGGTAGACTATAAAGTTATATGTGGATTTTCCGCTCTGCGGAGCGTTGGTGTCCCTAATTCCTGCGTTGTTCAAGGGTCATCTGTAGTTCTGTTTAAGGTGGTCTTAAAGACATACCCTTTCATTTTTCTCGGCAGCAAAAATTAGCCAAGGTACAACTCTTCTTTTCCCATGTGGAAGCATGAGCATCATATAATGATATTCTGAGAAATGCACACGACATTTTACCAAATGGCTCTTTAGAAATAGGTGAAATATCCCCATTAAAATGATTTATTTTACTTAGACTTTAATGAGTTTTGATGACTTAGAAAGATAGCATATTAATAGAAAAAAAAGCCTATACTAAATATTGCTAGATCTGGTTTCTAATGTCCCCTTAAGCACTAACCCAGCTATGCAGCTTAGGCAAGGCAACAAATCTTTCTCGACGTCACATTTGTAATGTACAAAATGAGGCAGTGTTACTTGCTCAAAGCACTCTGATAGACTGTATGTATATGTGGGGTACATATAAGACCTAATTCTGTGACTTGCCAGGTCATGACAGAGAGACAATGTGTCACTTCAATAGAATGTGAATGAGATAATTTCTTTCTCCAAATTGTTGCTGCTAACTCACCCTTGAGCAAAAAGAAAATTCTTACTTCAAACAAGAAGTAATACCATTTTACTTAATTTGCAGATGTAGAAAAATGTCCATTGATATTAATTCATGTTCTCTTCTGAAGGTAATTGCTCTCACCCTTGGGGAAATCCTGGACCTTACCTTTTGTCTTAGATTGGATTACCTGGGAAACAGACTCTGAGACAGAAGTTTGTTTATAGGAGATTTATTGGGGCATACTCTCAGGACAATACCTATGAGAGATGAGGGAAGCAGGATTGGGCAGAGGGAGAAGCTCAACTGTGATGTAGCTTGGCTTATTCTACAGGGACCTCAGGAGCTAAGATGGCATGTCGGGCTTGTCCCAATCAAGACAAAGGGTAGAAGAGACCCACTGTAACCAACCTCTACCAAGTGATTTGTTGCTCTCCTTGAGGGATGGTGCCCTATCTCCAACTTAGCATTGGTCTCTGTAGCTAGTAATTTGGACATTTGGTTGCATCAATAGTTAGATCAGACTTGGTTAGTGGAAGTCCATGGTGTTTTGGCTCATACATAGCCTCTGTACCTGTCGCCATACCTGTGCACATTGTCTGTGTTGTTCTCTTATTAGGCTTGCCAGAACTGCATAACTGTCTTGTTTTTCTCAAGACAGATACTTGCAGTACCATAGGGTCTGATGAGCCATATGACAGATACTTGCAATACCATAGGGTCTGATGAGCCATATGGTCCAAGTGGCAGGATTGCCAGCACCATAGCCTCGATCTGCTACAGAGCTCTTTCCTACCCCAGGCCCTTCTCAAAGCTGCCAACTTTTCATTCCACTAAGGAAATGGGTCAGAACAGGTTTTTTAAAATGTAAAATAGCCTTCTGCCTGAAATTGAGGAGGCATAGCTGGCAATATGCCTCATAGTGAGAGGTGCAAGATGCTATAATGTGTCTTTTCCTTTGGAGGGGTGTCCTGGCATGGTCAAGATGACAGAAACCCTAAAAATTCACTGATATAGCACATTTCTGAATCTTTGTCTTACCTATTAGAAGCCTCTAATATATTTTTCTTATTGAGTCTATTTTAAATAGTCTCCAAATAGTGAAAAAATGTGATCTGTGGAGTGTCTCAATAATGCAAGTCTCTTTGGAGTATATATTATGACAGAAGGTGAAAGATTTAACAAGCCCTCTACCAAGATTATAATACTCTTGCTTTTCCTCCACAAATGTGAACTACTAATGGTTTTCCTTCCTGAAAAAGATGGAAAATAATGCATCTTCTAGACTGGTGGCTACACACCATTTACCTGAGACTATGTTAGCATGTTCTAACAGAGATTGCCATGTCTTGCCCAACAGCTGCAGCTGAGCATCACTTGGTTGTTTTGGTGGTTCATTGTCATCCTTCAGAATCTTTCTGGATTTTGTTGTGGCCAAACTAGTGAATAAATGGAGATATGATGGGAACCACCACCTCTGCATACTTTAAGAGTGGCTCTAATTTTTCCAGGCTTCTCATGATGCAGTATTGTTAATGATTTTCAATTTTGACTAGAATAGGAGCAGTTTCAGAGATTCACATATCACCTTCCCTGCTACGAATGCTCTTACCATCAGATCAAGGAACCTATGTGGAAATTCCCTCAGCTGCTAAGTATGTTCATTTCAATTACAATTGAGTAGCTCATTGTGAGTTGAGTGGGTCAGGACTGTGATGTGTAGTCCACATGTACCCTCCACTCTAACACAGGGTCACTGTGAAGCTTCAGGTCAATGAATAATAATGCCAACATGAACCTTTATCCAAGAGTCCTTGAAATCTCTGGGTACCCCCATTTCCCCAGTGTATGATTACTTAAGTAAATGTCTATAGGCCATAGGTAAGAGCTAGGTGTTATGATCCATCCTGTTGGAGACCTAGCCTCTCCTTCAGTCAGAGGGATCCAGATATGAGAACTAGTTCAGGTCTGAAAACTGGTCTTGAGATAGTGACATTTTATTATATTTTAGCTGTCACCCTCAGCCTTCTGATCATATATCTGGATGTTGTTGTTGTTGTGTAGGTTGAACAATATCTTTAGTGACTGCCCATCTAATTTGGTCCTGGGAAGATTATGTTCTACTAACCATTTCATAGCTCTATGTGGGTCAGACCCACTTGCCTCCCAAACCACCATCCTCTAGCCTGACTGCTACTGTGACAGTGCCATTCATTACAATAACAGCACATACTACCTTGCTTCTGAGGGTTTAGTGCTTCTACCTGGTCTCTATTATTTGGGGATCCAACCATTTCTATTGCTATCAGAGAGCCTAGTAATTTAATAGTATCTCTTACCATCAGCCCTGGCCTGTAGAGAATGGCCATCATTGTGATTATTGATGCTAGTATCTTTCTTACCAACAAATCCCATATTGCTTTGGTAAAGAAACTATTTTTCATGGAATACAGTCATCTGCTAGGCTTTCTGACCTCAGATAGTATATCAACTCCAGTAGGCTCACTTCTCTGATCTTTTCTGCCATATACCATGAAAGACTTAGCATTTCTACTCAGTTAGTATGGACCATCGCTTTATCCAACCTTCCCAAGTTATCCTAGGAGCACTGTCTCCCGTTGCCCTTGCTAGGGTATTGAATCCTGTGTCATGGGAGAATGCTGCCATATTAGTAAACTCTTCCTTATCCAACTTCGTATTTCACTCTTATTGATCAACACCTTCAAAGTCCAGTTCCAAAAATATTATCTCACAGGATCCAGGCAGACTTGGTAGGATTGGGAGGTCAACCCTATCCAGGGCTCTGCTACTCTTATAATTATATCTTGGGTTAATCCTCAGCTTTTTCTGCCCTCTGCCTGTCAGAGAAGAGAGTCCACATGTTGCCAAGAAGGCCTTCTGGCAGTCACACTTTGCCTTACGTTGATGATTAATCACCTTTAGCCTTTTGTTGTCTTTCTCCAAGGCATGGATAGCTCAAGCAACAGCCAGCTGATTCCGTAGTCCTTATCATTTTTATTTCCCCAGACCTTTCAAACAGCTGAGGTATTGCATCTGCACTGGTGAGATTTTTAACAATTGTACTGTAACCATATGCTGGGCCTGTCAGTGTTTGACCTGCCACTGGAGATAAGGGACTCATCAACAGCAAGCTAGTGGGTAATCTGGCTCCCAGATCCTGTTTTAAAATCTTCTCTAGGCTCACTTCTGGTATCAACAGTCTTAGGTCAGTTTCCCTGAGAAAGAGACTCAGACAGAATTCCTTATAGAGGTTTCAGGGAGGCTCTTGGAAACAACACCTGTGAGGGGACACAGGCCGGGGCAGAAAGTGAAGTTGAGTGAAATGCAACAACACAAGAGAGACCTCAGCCAGGTCTCTGTGGAGCTCTGGAGCTAGGATGACCCCCTGTCCCAACAAAAGCACGGGAACCAGGCCTTTGTATCACCACATCGACCAGTTATTGGATGCACGTTGCCCCCGGGAAGGGAATGTTACCTTGGGTGAAGCACTTCAAAAAGTTTTACTGGGTAGGGACCCAGCTGTGAGCCATCAGCAGCCTGGGACACTGGGGAAACCTCCAGACACCTGGGACAGTAAGTGCCTTGGTCCTAAAGGATTATCTAGGACGTGCACTGCAATGGCCCCTACTATTTCCTATGTGTTTGCTTTATGTATTTTTTATGTATTATTGCATGTATTTGTATATATTTCTTCATAGCACTTCAGTAGCAACTAAGTGGACGCACTTCTAAATAAAACCACCCATTCTGCCCTGCCTGACACATTCATGTACACTTTTTTTTTAACCTATACAGCTTTTTAGTCATTTTCCTAGTGTTCCAACATTACCCAATTAGCAGGCTGCAGGAATTAAACAGCGTGGCTCAAAGGGAATGGATGTGGTTGTGCACCATAGGAATTTTGCTGGCTCACAGCTCCCTGAGGCTTCCGAAGTGCTTTAGTGCACTGCTCTGCTGAAGAATATTGAGTCTAAAACATCTCTTTCTTGGAATAGATCCACCCAGGAAAAAGCTCTTGAATCTGTTTCCTCCTTAACAATCGAATAGCCGTTGTATCATCAAGACAGTTTTGCTATGATGGTTGCGGCTATTGGGGTGCATTCAGGGGCAAAGGTACGTGGGAGTAATGTTTAAGGAGGTAAGAAAATGCTTTCAAAATTAAGGGAAATTCAGTAGAAGAGACATTTTTCTAATTTTCAATTGGTAAAGCTATGAAATTATCGTAAGAAATATTTGTAGGAATCCCACTTCCTAGCACGGCATTATGGGGAAATGGTATTGAATTAACCAGTGATTTCTAGTCCAATTTTCTAGTCCAATTTTCCTTCTTATAGAGACCAGATAACATAAACAAACAACCCCTGCCCATACTCAATTTCAAAGATTTAGTCTGAAATGAATAGTAAGTTATCTCTTTTCTTATGTTTCTCCATTTTGCACACAATTTATTAGTGTAATTGATAGGAAATATGGGTCATGCTTTTCTAATTGGAGTTCTGTTGCTCTCATCTCCCTCACCGCTCAACAATTAATTGAACAAACCAGGTCCGAGGCTTCAGTATTTGCTCATTTGTTATAGATTATATCTAAACCCTCAGAGCTAAAATATAACAGCATAAAAGTCATACTCATAACCCGACATTTACCCCTGGTTCATATTCCCTCTAGACTTTTTCTTCCTTCACTCTACGAGAGTCCACATAAACAGTATATCATGAGTCTTGAATACGTATAAAGACCATCTGCTGTTATAATCAAATAAATACTGTGCTATAATTAATATGACCCATATTTTCAAATATAATGAGTTGTTCTGAAAAACCAAATAATAATGTTTTTGTGCTTTTTAATCTGTCATTCTGAAGTCAACATCAGTGTTGAAAATTACCAGATGGCAGGTGTTGTTTATCATATAACATTAAATGACCAAAGAACTGAGAGATATTCTAAACATTTAGGGTTTACAGACGTTCCTGTCTCCTCTTTGCACTGTGCTGCCTGGCTGAAGTCCACTGTTCTCCTTAAAGTGCATTAAGATCCTATTTTTTAATCCCTTATCACTCTTCTGTTCCCTCAGCCACACTGATACATCTGTGACCAAAAGTCCCTGAACAGTGACTACTGGTCCTGTTCTCCATGATGAAGTATCCTGGATGCTGGAGGCTTGAGCTAATCTGGTCTTCCAATTCAGCAGCTGTGAATGTCAAGACTTACTCTAAAGCTATAGTTATTAAGACAGAGTGGCATTGCCTCAGTGATAGGTGACTGGATTAACATTTTTAAGACAGACTTTAACTGCATATAAAAATTTAGTGTATATAGAAACAAGGTAGTATTTAGTAGATGACGGAGTAACTAGAGAAGTAATGATGGATTTCAATAAATGGTATAGAAACAATGCACTACATAGAAAATGGTAAAATTAGATCTTTCTTTTTTATCATACAGTAAGATGGATTTCAGATGATTAATGGATAAAATCTGAAAGGCAATGTTTAGAAGCTTTTAGATAAAAATGTGTATTCTTCTTATGATATAGGAAACGATTTCTGAAACAAGACATAAAAATATCAAACCATAGATATGATTTTTATTACATTTTATTACCATTGAATTAGAAACACCGTTCACAAAGTTAAAATAGAAGCCATAGGCTTTGAGAAGATTTTGCAATTGTACATAACCTGCAAAGATCGAGTGCCTGAGTATATAAACAAATCAGTAAAAAAGAGGTAAATAAATCCAACGGAAAAATGAACAAATGGCATAACTAGACAGTTTTAGGAACAGGAAACTCGAATGTATAATAAACATGAAAAGATGCTCAAACTTAATTATTATCAGAGAAATGCAAGGTGAAATATTGAGATATCTACATTTATCACCCATTAGATTAGGAAAATCATGTAAAAGTCTAACAATACCAAGTCTTGAGGAGAATGTAAAGAAGTAACATACTGTTCATATTGCACAGAGGAGGGTTTTTTGTTACAATCACATTTGATAGTGACTTGACAAGATCTTAAACTAGTGATGTTATGTATATCCTACACCTCATAAAACAGAAACATTTACTTGTAGATATAGGTATGTAGGTAGAGAACCCTCTCAGGTATGCACAAGGAAACATGGAGATCAGGTTCAATTGAACATTTCTTATTTTAGCAGAACATTGTGAGTGACCCAAAAGTCCATCAGAGAGGGAGTGGATAAAGCAACTGTGGCTCATGCATACGATGAATCCTGTGCAACCCTTCAACAAGTGAACTAGAGCAACATGTATCAATGTAGGAAAAAAGTGAAAAACAGAAAAAAAAAATTTGAAGGGGGTTGTATTAGTCTGCTAGGAATTGACTATAACAAACTCCCATAGACTGGATTACTTAAACAACAATTATTTATTTTCTTACAGTTGTGGAAGCTAGAAGTCCAAGATCAAGGTGTCGGCAGGGTTGGTTTCTCCTGAGGCCTCTCTTCTTAGCTTGCAGATTGTTGTCTTCTTGCTGTGTCCTCACATGGCCTTTTCTCTGTGCCCCACTCTGGTATCTCTTCCTCTTCTTTTAAGGCCGCCAGTCAGATTGATTAGGGTATACATAACAGCCTCCTTCTCCTCATCACCTCCTTAAAGGCCCTCTCTCCAAATGCAGTCACATTCTAAGGCTCTGGGGGTTAGGGCTTCACCGTATAAATTTTGAGGGAGCACAGTTCATCACCAAACTGGGTTGGGTGCTATCACTTATAAACTTTAAAAACACAGAAAACTCAGCTACAGGTTGCTTACCAGTAAAAGCACTTTACCAAGAGAAAACTTTAGGAGAGTGGTTATCTCTCAGGATGGAGGTAAAGAAAGGTCATCTGTATCTGTACCATTTTATTTCTTTAAAGAATGGTATCAGGAGCTAATATGGCAAAAGAATAAGTAAAACCAAATGAAGGCTACAGATGTGTTTCTAATATCATTCTCTGCATGTTTGTACCTTTAAACTTTTAATTAAGAAACTGAAAGTGAAAAGTGAGAGCACCACATTAAAACAGTAGAGCTAGGCTGGTGGGGAGAAAGAAAAAGCACACATTTAGACTCCTCCATGACTTTCCTGACACAGTTCCCCAGTCCCCACGTGCAGCTGCAGACATCAGTAAAACAAATTTACTATGAAGGCCAGTAGGAGGCATCTCAAAGATAAGTGGTGGCATTCCTTTACTTTTCTCGTATCTTGAATCCCCATTTTTTCATCTTTTAATGAGAAAAAACGTTTTCTATGCATTAAAAAAAAAAGCTTTAAAAAGGCAAAAACGGGGCCTCCCTGGTGGCGCAGTGGTTGAGAGTCCGCCTGCCGATGCAGGGGATACGGGTTCGTGCCCCGGTCTGGGAGGATCCCATATGCCGCGGAGCGGCTGGGCCCGTGAGCCATGGCCGCTGGGCCTGCGCATCCGGAGCCTGTGCTCCGCAACGGGAGAGGCCACAACAGTGAGAGGCCCGCATACCGCAAGAGGAAAAAAAAAAAAAAAAAAAAAAAAAAAAGGCAAAAATGTAGGAGAACTTGAAAGTTGCTCTCAATGCTTTTTGTGTTTTGATTAGGTAAGGGAGAGCTTTGCAAAGCAGGAGGGTATGCTGTGTCCAGAGGACAGCAATGTTGTAAGTTTTGGGCCTTGGAAAGAGGTGCAAAAAGATTTGGGCCCTTTCCCTTTTTTGACTTGATGAGTCTGGCTAAAGTTTTTATCAATTTTGCTTATCTTTTCAAAGAGAGACTGGAGATGTCATAGGAAAACTATCATCCTCACAACTGTCATTGGTTGCTTTGTTTATATGCGCCTGTACCTGAGAAAATATCAATACAAGCTGTGTGCAAATGCTTTTGGTGTCCAGCAAGGTTACATAAACAGGCATCTTCCTGGGAACCTCACTCGGGGCTGCCCCGAACCCTTGACAGTCTGTGCCCTCTGGCAGAACACCACCAAGAGCACGCTTCAAGGTCATCCTGTAACCACAGTGTCCTCCAGGGAAATCCGTGGGCCAGCACAGTTAATTATACTAACAGCCAAGGAAATTATATTGGCCCACTGTGGCCTAGTAAGATGAACATCTCTCTTCCTTAGTCACAGGGGGACGTTAATGGTATTTTTATTAACTCGTGACCTGTTGACTGCTATTAGAATATAGATTGTATGCATAAACCAGGTCCGGTATTACAGATATGATTATGGAGCAATTACTGTGGCAGCCACGGGGCTTCTAATCATTGTTGGCAAAGAGAATTTGTAAGACTTGAAACTGCTTTTTGGAGTTCTACAAGAAGAAACACTTGGGATCAAAATGTATATTGTCTCTTCGTGCCTTCTTGAAATTGCAATTTCTGATTTCTATGATTAGACTGGTGAACAAAGGCAGATTTTAAAAGAGAAGAAAACTACAAAGGATAGATGATGATTAGAGTAATCTTAGATTTCTGCAGCTCAAGGTTGAAAATTTTCCTTACTGAAATTGTTTTTGATTAGAAATATATGCAGTTTGCTAGCAATTCTGTTTGTCCAGGCGACCAAATTATATTCTGATCTATTATTTTAGTAATGTGAAAATTCACTTCTGCAATTGTGTACCATGTGGTATGAAATATAGCATTAAGTACTTTAGTCATGTTCTTTAGAGTCACCTATTAATGGTAATGCCATCAAGGTTGCCCAACTGTCTTCAGAGTCGATATCTAAGGATGCTGATTTATATTCTGCAAAGTGCATTATTTATTCTGCAAAGTGCATTATTGATAATCACAACCCTTCTCCCCTTTAGTTGAAGGAGAGTTTATGCAACCCCTTTTAAATTGCTGCCTCTGCATGTAGGATGAGATCAGAAGGGACAAATGGTACCATTAACACAGTAAATTACAGTATTAACTGACTTGACTGGAAGCAGAAAATACTGTATCTGAAATCTTGCCATACTAATTTAGAAGTCACAAGTAGAAGGAGTTGAGATAAAAACAAGAAATAAATAATAATAATTTGCCCTTCCAGGTTCTTAGCTCAACTAAATGTTTGAACTCTCTGAGCTGGAGTTAGTTCTCTGTGAACTTTAGACAGTCTACTTTCAAATGGGACTATTCAAGAGCAGAGAGAAAGGAGGCGTTGAAAGCAGAAAGCAGAATGGGATTGCTTTCGAGTCCCTGGGGTTCTGGGCAAGGAGAACTCACAATGCATACAATTGATCTTCTGTCCCAGGACTGACACTTTCACTGATCTCTCCATGATCGCCATTGTAACATTTCCTCTGCTGTACACTGCTAGAAATCAGATCGTCTCAGAGATAAAGCCACTTATTTGGGGTAGTTTGCATTAGAAATGAAGCTATATTTTCTGCTATCAGTGTCCTGCTGAGGTAACTGTGTTTTCTAAGTTTTTAAAAGAATACGTCTTATTTAAGTTAAATTTAATTATTTTCATGGCAGCATAAGCAATTAACACATATAAAAAACTGGACGATAATGTGTAATAAAGCACATGTACCTTTCAGGAACTTGTATTGGAAAAATCATGGACTTTGGATCAGACAGCCTGGTTACAGTTTTAATTTTGCTGTATTAACAATGTGAAATTGGGCATGTTATTTAACTTATCTGAACCTCAGTAAAACTTATCCTTTTCCTGTGAAATTATTCTGAAAATTAAATGAACAAAACATAGAACACACCTGACAGTTTCTGGGACACAGAATATCCTCAACTCCATAAATACACTTTTCCTTCTCTCTCACATATCTTTCTCTTGCTAAACTTTAAAGCTTGAAGTCCATAGGATGATGACACGTTTTAAGTGAATGGCTGGAGGTTAGAAGGAGGTCAAATGGATTTCAGCCTAATTTTTAAAATGTAGTAGAAGAACACATTTGCAGAATGAAAAGAAAACCAGAGTAATTAAACTTTAACTGTTGCATACCATCTTCTTCTAGTTGATTATTTTTCCCTTTCTGTAACTTCACCAAAAAGGGCAAGGACAAGTTATTTCCATCTCTTGAACTTTGGTCATACTAGGGACATAAAGAGTATAGGTGTATGATATTTTAAAAAGTCCTAAATTTAAATAAATAATTTCTTGACTGGTTTGGTTTTACCTCTTTTATTGACTTTTCTTCTGGCGCCTACTATGAAGCAAATTACATAGTCAAAAGGAAGATCCCAGAGAAAAAAGTAGAGCCCTATAATGCAGAGATCCCCTGAAGCCCTAGATGAGGGAAGTAAATTTTATACCAATAGAGTGGCATAAATAGGAACAGTCATCTCATAATTATTTTAGAGTCTCTATTAACATAATTAAGTAGGATATAATATCATATACAGGCACAATTTATTCTCTCATGCTTATTTTTATTTACCCAGCTTGTCTACAGCCCCGCAGGAAGCCTTTTAAAACAAAACAATCAATTAATTCCCTTAGTACTGGGAAGGTGAAAATGAGGAAGACGAGCACGTCATGGGTAGGTTTTCTGCATCAAACTGAGAAGAGATACAAAGAGGATTTAAGAATTAGCAAGAATTTGATTGGGCAAAGAACCCCATTTGTTTCAGCTTTTATAGGTCAGATCTTCCCCATGGCTTGTGTGTTGTATGTGTTTGTGTATATTATGGATTAGTAAATTATCGAATATACCAACATTTTAAGTATATAAGTGTGTTCTATGAATTTGGGTCTGTCTCTGCCATCACTCCCCTCCATTAGTGCAGAAATGGACATTGTATTGAATTGAAAATATCATGAGCTGGTTATCAATATGTAGGGAAGGACTCTTCTGATTCAGCAGAAATTGCCTTCCCATACCAGAAAAAATAGATTAGTGCCATAGCACTTTAATCATACCCTGGAGGTCAAGCCTGTTATATTATGGTTTTTGCATTTAAATAGTGAAAGTGGATTCAATATATGGAAAATGAGTTAGCAGCTAAGCCAGAAGAAAGGCATCCACGATGAAGGCATGACATTGCTCCCTGGAGTGAAAACTCTCTGCCAGTCTGTCCTCTCAGTGCTCAAGGACCTGCCTTTGAGAAGGTTATCCCTTGTAATAAGAGGGTACTTAATTCCTTTTTGTGACTGTTAGTCTTTAGTTTCTGCTGAAAATTCTAATACTGGTACACTTAGAGAGCAATCTATTTAGACTCATTCCTCAGACCCTATCCACCAAAAACGAGCTCGAGGATGATGATAGTTCATCAGCACTGATTCCAAATAGCCTGCAAATGACAAATCAGAGCCAGGGCAAAAGAAAAAAAAATAGATTCTGTATTTCAATTTAAAACCCTAGTATTTTATATTTCCATTGTGATTCAAACTGCTCCTGTGGCTGTCAAGTTTTTAATTTTTTAAAAATTTCATTCCTTTTAATTTTACCCATTTAGTAGAAGTACCCATTGATCATTATCATGTGAATGCAGTTATAACTGGCATATACAACAAGATCAGGCCAGACTTTGGGACTTACAACTTTGGATCATCAACCATCAAGCAAGGCTTATATAGATTTTAATGAGTGTACACGCATTAATAACCATTATGTTTAACTGTCATGGAAATGACAACGCAGAACATGACAACACATAGTTTAAGCAAATATTTCGAATGTTGATGGTCAGAGCATCAGTTTCTTTGTCCTCTTTTGAGACACCCCCCCCCACATTAGAGACAGACACATGTAAACGAATACTTGCTAAAATAGCTAAGAAAACTAATTGAATGCATGGTGTTCATGCTGTGTTACAAATTACCCCACGAGTAAATGGGTGTGTGTGTGTGAGCAGAAGGTAATTCTACATTTCTCATTCATCCTATCCATCTTCCAGTGTGATTTCTGGATCTCTGAATGTTGAAGTGCCAGATATTTGGCCACACTGTGCTATCTTGAATGAAACAGGGAAACTTGAAATGACTAAACATATTGCTGGCTTCACTGCTAGTTCACATCTGTGATGTCTTTACCTTTCTGTAATGTTTCCCATTTCCCAGTTACTTCTTTTTAACTTAACAAACTTTTTATTGAAGTATAACACTCACATGGAGAAGTATACGAATCATGAGTGGACACCTTGATGAAGTTTCACAAAAAGAGCACACCCATGTAATCACCACTCAGACCAGGAAAAAGTACTTGACCAGCACTTCAGGAACCCTCTCTTTCCCCTCCTGATCATCACCACTCATCCTCTCCGTAGACTATCACTGACACAGTAGATTAGTTCCACTTGTTTTTGAACTTTATATGAATGGAACAATAGTCAGTGTGTTCTTTTGAGTCTGGCTGTTTTGGTCAATGTTGTGTGTAGTGGCTGTTCATTCATTTTCATTGCTATGTAGTATTCTATTGTGGAATCTAACACAACATATTTATCCATTTATCCATTTCCCTATTTATGGACAATTGTATTGCATGGAAGCAGCAAAACATTGGGACTGTTATAAATGCTATGAACATTCTTATACACGTTTCCATCTTAGGTACACATTTATTTGGGACATACCTTAGCATGATATTATTGGTCATAGGTGTAAATGCATTCAGATTTGTTAGATAATGTTAAACAGCTTTGCAAAATGGTTTTACCAATTTATATTTACACAATCAGTGTGTAAGAATTCTAGTTTCTCACCAACAACTGGTACAAACTTTGTTCAGACTTTTTTCTTTTTTTTTCTTTCTTTCTTTCTTTCTCTTTCTTTCTTTTCCTTTCTTTCTTTCTATATATATATATATATATATATATATATATATATATATATATACTCATTTTCAGATTTTTTTCCCTTATAGGTTATTACAAAATGTTGAGTATAGTTCCCTGTACTATACAGTATGTCCTTGTTGATTATTTCCTTTATATCTAGTCATGTGTATATGTTAATCCCAACCTCCTAATTTATCCCTCCCCCATGTTTTCCCTCTGGTAATCTTAAATTTGTTTTCTATATCTGCGGTCTATTTCTGTTTTGCAAATAAGTTCATTTATATCTTTTTTTAGATTACAAATATAAGTGATATTATATGTGTCTTTCTCTGTCTGGCTTACTTCACTTAGTGTGATAATCTCTATGTCCATCCATGTTACTGAAATTGGCATTATTTCATTCTTTTTTATGGCTGAGTAATATTCTCTTGTGTATATGTATATATTAATAAATGAAAGCGAATGCAGATGTTTTACAGTTAGCAATAACACAGTAGTGCTATAGATCACTGTACTCTGTAGAAATACCCACTACCTCTCCTCAGCAAGGTCCTTTCATGCACATTGTTCATATTTAATAAACTCCAAATTTTTCTCCTCACTTACTGTCTCTTCTCCCCTTAATCCCAATAATTTTCTGCATTTTCACCCAATTTATCTTTCTAAAGCATATTCCTAAACACACTAATGTCTTCCTCAAAATTCTTAAGTTTTCCAGTTACCTTCAAACAATAACTCCACAATATTACCAACTCCTTCCCCCAGAACTCAGCTGCCCTATATTTCAGTCAAATGCAACCATGTTGCACAAGTGTGCCAAAGACTTCCCCACAGCCAATTATATTTACCCTCTCATGGGATTTCTTCCTTCTCCCAACCCACTCTTTCCATTTTACCTCAAATGCCATTTCTCTCAGAAACCAGATATGCTTTCTTTCTTCCACTCAATCTTTCTGGCACTTTGTTCCGATAGCACTTACATCACCCTCCCTTAAGTTATTAAAGTGTTCTAATACCATCCTATTAGGTGGTAGGTAGGTTCATTCCTGGAGGAAAGAGGCGAAGAGTCACAGTTCTTTACATTTAGATGGTGCCTAGTAAATATTTGTATAATTGAAGTGAACATACAAAATGTGTATACGTTTTACTGAAACTCCCTGGATTGTTGGAACATAAATTTATCCAATGAAGAGTGCCAGATTTTCCCAGGCCAAATAATGCCATCAGTCTCTGGGTATGAGAGATGAGGCAAAGTCAGCCAAAGAATCTGTTCAAAATCTGTTTGAGTGACACAATCAACCATGTCCCAGATTGCTGCTTCTTATTACCCCTAAGGGATCTGTATTTTCCTTGGAAATTGATTTCTGCAAGGAAAAAGAAGGATTTGAATCAATTTGCCAATTTGTTCTCATCCAAAATAATATTGATTTGTATTGGATTATCTTCAAAATTCCCTTGGCACAAATAGTCTTCATTAGACAATGTCAACTGAGTGACATTTAACATTCTTAGGAGCCCTGCATGTTTAGCAAATAAATGTAGCATGATTTGCCAGATTGTTTGAGGCATTGTTGGAGACAGTGTAGTGTAGTAGAAAGAACATAAGTTTAAGAATCTGATAGATACAATTGAAATATTAATTATGCTTCATGTAAGCCGTGTGCACTTGGGCAAATTACTTAATCTCTCTAAGTCTTGGTTTTGTTATCCATAAAATGGGGATAATAATATATAATTGTCAAGACTGCTGTGAAAATAAAATAATGATAATATACCCAAAGCAGTTAATACCATGGCGGGACCTCAACTTTTCTTGCTTTTTCAGGGTGTCTTCTGTGACCCTCCAACTGTGTTAGGTCCCCCTATATTCTGCTTTCCTAGCGCACTGTATTTTTACTTTAGAACTTTTATCAAAGTTTATTTATACAGTCATTATTGTAATTATTGTAAGCTCTGTGAGAATGGTCCCATGTGATAAACAGCCTCCTGTTATGCAGCCAGTATTTACCATAATGCCTGACACAGTTCACGATCAAAAAATATTTATTAAAAAAAGAGTACAGGGCTTCCCTTGTGGCGCAGTGGTTGAGAGTCCGCCTGCTGATGCAGGGGACACGGGTTCGTGCCCCAGTCCGGGAAGATCCCACATGCCGCGGAGTGGCTGGGCCCGTGAGCCATGGCCGCTGAGCCTGCGCTCCGCAACGGGAGAGGCCACAACAGTGAGAGGCCCGCGTACCACAAAAAAAAAAAAAAAAAAAAAAAGAGTACATTAATAAGTGAATGATAATTTCCTTTCTTTCACCTGTATACATGGTGAGAATATAAGGTAGAATGGCTGAGGTCCTTTTTTTTACATAAAACGGACTTTATGTATTCTAATGAGTTCTACCCTTTCAAACCAGTCATGTTTGAAAGCTCTATGCCTATTTTCATGATACTGGTACAGCTCAAACTATTGTTGAAGGGTCTTTTAAGGTCATACCGTAAAACTCCAGTCCCCATTATGCTCATATCATCAAAAGTGGTGAACCTGTCCTTTAAGTATGGATTTTACTTTTGAGAACAGTTTGATATAATTTGGAATCAACTGTGGCAAATTAAGCAGTTTTATTTTTCATCTGAAACAAAGTTTGACAAAGCATTAATAAAACTACTTTCTATAATCATACATTTATAGACTTATTCCAAAAATGACTTTCATAATGAGTAAGGAGAGACTTCATGATCTCCCAAAGTATATATTGTGAAGGGAAGTGCTCTTTGGAATGGGTATTTGGTTTATTTGTGAAACATGCACACACACACACACACAGAGAAATACATACACAGACACACATGCACACACATACAACAACAATCCCACTCCTGCCTCCTCTGAAAATTACATTTTCCTTTAAAGTCATACCTGATATAAATTTCATTGAAAACGTCTCCCACAGGTTTTTCTAAGGAGTATGATGAGAATAGTTAATATCTCTCATTGAATAACACACAATACACATTTAATAATATTAGTTAGTGCCTTCCACCTCCTGCTGGTCCTACGTAGCTCCCCAAAGAAGTGAATTGTCCATAATGTTGTCATTATAGGGATTTTATGTTAGAAATGTGATCTAAACAAGCTTTGGCCTTAAATTAATTTTGTCTATAATATAATAAAGAATAGGAAATTCTAATGAGGATCATCTAACCAATACAAATAGACATACAATTTTAACAGTCTCTAACAGTGAATTCCTGTGATACTGTGTTATTAGGATTACCATTTATGTTTTGAAGATGGATGCCATAAACTGAAAGTCAAAGAAATGCCGACACTGTCTGGAGCCTCTTCTTGAGTTTATTTGTGTTGTATGTCCAGAGGGAACATTTTTGTGGTATAAACAAACAATGTTCTCTGTTCAGTTTTATTCCATTGACAGCTATGTTTGCAACTTCATTGACTACTAGGGTAGGGAGCTGAACAAAACAAAGCAGGTTAAAAAAGTGGGATCAAAGGCAAGGGAAATGGAAGAAAAGAAGCTGGAAATAGGGTGCTAATGAAAAAGTTGTGTGCAGTCTGACATATATTTCCTCACTTTCCTCAAATCAGCTTACTTTCTTGATGAAGCCATTGGCAACACCTAGGATTATGGGGTTTTATTTGCAGAGTGATTTCCAAATAATTGGGTGCCCCAAATTAAATGTCTCTCTTGGCAACTTGTTAGGTGAGGGCTGAGCTATGACTTGTGGTAATTAATCTTCAGTAGAAGAGATCACTTTGTGCATTTGAGCAGTTGACTACCATCTTTGAAAGAACATACTAAGGAATGTTTCACCTAAGCTTCCTCCACCAGGTGAAGTTTGGAGAGAAAATTACATTCTGCTGGGTTTCCTTTCTTTTGTTTACCTGAACTTATTTTACTTTTTTTTTTTTAAGAGAGCACATTGACTGAGACATTTGAAATACAAAATTGTAATTAAGAGTGTTTGAGGCAGTTCCAGCTGGCTTTGGAATAGCTCCCAATAGGTAGGCTGACATTTCCACCCTCTAAGAATCCCTGCTTGGATGCAGTTTTAGAGCGGCCAACCTTGATTCCACCCACCATTTGATTAAACAACAGAGAAACTGCAAATAGTAGAAGTCACTTATCTTGGGCCAGCTTAAACTGACAGCAAATGTAAGAAAAGAGAGTGACGGAAAAGAAGATTATGAATTAGTATAAAAGCTACTTATCAAGTGGCATTCTTCAAAATGAGCAGCTAGCTGTTCAATGAGCCTTCTAAATGTAGAAATGGCATTAGCATCTCCATAATGGAGTATCCTGAGGGCCATTTGAAACATAGCTTAATTTTCACTTAGAATCATCCTCAAGTAAAGATTGAGATAAACAGCCAACAGTCTGCAAAGCTTTAGGTGGGTACAGTTTACATGGTGACTGCAAGCCTGAGGTGCTGATGGGACAAGATGACAAAATACCATGTAAGATGTGGTTTCTGCCTCCTGGGAGTTTACAAAGTGATTGAGAAGACAAAAGTTGTTCACCTGGAACAACTAAGTAAAAATGACAGGTGGTGTATAAATGAATGTGTATATATGTATGTGTGTATAAAATGAGTATATATATAATACATATTAAAAGAAGTGTGTGTGTGTGTATATATATGTGTATATACACACATACATATATGCCTATCACATATCAATTTTGAGAATAAATGAGGGCAATTGGATAATGACCCAGGGGACTAATATTGTGTTAAATTTACCCCAATCTAGTTAAGTGTAGGCAAATAGCAACTTCTGGGATCTCTGTTTTCTTTTCTGCATGATTGATGGGGGACTTGTTCTATGTGTCCCCTGAGGTCCTTACTAGGTTACATAGGCATTTGAACCATTAAATTTGTGGTTGAGAGGATGTTATTGAATTTGGAGAGCCTTCAGGAAGGTTATTGAGAATGTAGGGATATTGCATGGGGTTAAGGAGAGTGATGTCCACTGGATCTTGACTTTGGCTTAATGTCCAGAGTCCTGGGGTTTAACTCCAGTTTTCCCACAAGATAGCCTAATGACAATGGCAAATCATTTCACTTTCTCTGGATTTCAGTTTTCCAGTTTGTAAAATGAGAGCTTTGGACAAGGTGATCTCTAACATGTATTGTGTTTTCTATGATGCTTTGATGATGCATGTTAGTTCTCATTGATCTCACCTGCACCCTCCTCACAGCAGTGGAAGCCTCTAGTGGTGGCTACACTTCTCTAGATACTATCAGGCTGAGACCAGTTTCAGGACTTTTATTGCACAGTAAGTTTTCCAGACATCAAGGGCTGGGTTTGTCTGTTTCTTATTACCTATTTACACATGTCCTCTGTTTCCCATTTCCAACAATCATCTTTCCTTCCTGTTACTTTACCTACTCTTCATTTCTCTACAATTATTCTCTTTTCTCCTTTAGACTTATCTTTCTTCCGCACCACTTTATCCTCTAAAATCTTCTCAAAGGATTAAACGAGACAATATTTAAAATATTTAAAAATATTAAGTAGAAAACACGATGATGTTAGTAACTCCTTTTCATCTTTTTCTATTTTGGTAAATATCTTAATGCACATTGGTTAATACTGCACATTAGATGTGAACTGCAAGGAAGATATTCCTCCATGCCACTGAATAGCCTTTCTAACAATACTAACCACAGGTAGGTATTTATAAATACTACAGAGTATTTAATTAACCTATTCATACTTCAAACTGGTACATTCTGTAAACAATTTGGCTGCATTAGTACAAGATGGTTAAGGAAGTTTGCACTAATTATATTGCACATCTATGAAGAGCTAAAGCAGCTGCAGTCTTTGCCTTTACAAATAATATCCTTCCTTTATTGTATGATAGTTGTACTCTAATTATGTAGAAAATATAGTTTGGTCATATGGTTCTCTCCATTGCGGAAGGAACTTTTTTCATCTTTTTAATATTTTAAATCATGTAGCATGTTCCTAGAGAGTCAGCACAGCATTTGCAGTTAGCATCCATAGAAAACCATGCTTTTGGATTTCCTTAAATCTGCCTTCTAGCCTTCTCATTGCCCTGATTTGCTCCCCTCACTAATGTTATCCTGGCCACACCCAGAGATTTTGTCTCTATTTCTAGACAACACAGCCTTCCCATTCATTAGATTCTTCTCCTTCTTGATTCTTTCTTTAGCCTGTAATCCCCTACTCTTTGTCATATTTTTATTAACATCTCCTCTTACTTCTTCTTTTGCTGACTTGCTCTCCTTCACCAGTAACTGGGAAATCTTCGAATCACCTATTAATCTGTCAATCTATCAGTCTATTAATTTATTGATCTATTTATCCAACATGCATTCACCTATCCATCAATTCATCTATCCATCTACATATCCAATGAACTTATCCATTCTAAGTTAAAACTACAATTTTTATGTTGGCAGTTCCCCAATCCTCCACTAATCCTATATCTTCCTTTCTCCATAATCGCTGGGGAGCTTCTCTAATTCTTAAATCTTACTGTGCCTAAAACCAAATTTCATCTCCATTTTGATAACTTAATCAGATATCAATGGCACATCATTTTTAAAAGAGGATTTGAAATTATTTGACAGAAGTACATGCAATACCATCATAGTTGCTATTAGGAGCAGAAATTGGTCAATCTGAATGAAGAGCAATTTGGGAATAGTTATCAAAAGCACAAACGCATATATCCATCAGCCATAAATTCCACTTCAAAGAATCTGATCTAGGAATATACTTACATTCATGCTCAATGATACAAATGTACTCATCGTGGTATTGTTTGTAATTGCCATAGTTTGTGATTACGTTGCAAACAACTTAAGTATGCAACGGTAGAAAATTGGTTAAAAAATAATGGTCATTCATAGTGGGATATCATTCAGGCATGGAAAATATTGAAGAGGCTGCATACTGATAGGGAATGACCTTCAACACAAATTAAGTAAATGGAGAATCATACATATAACACTTTGGGGAGAGAAGAGAATGGCTAGCTAGTTAGGTAGATATAAATAATTTTATTGAGATATGTGAGTTTACATTTATTGTTCCTAAGATATTATATACCTCTAGGAAGAGTCACAAGAAATTGATTATACTGTGATTCTATTGGTTGATTTGACAGAGACTTGGATGGCTGCCGGACAGAGGGGAGAGGGAGACTTTTAACCATATACCGTCTGAACCTCTTGGATTTGGAACCGTGCAACTATACCTTCTCTTCAAAAACTAATAATGAAAGTAAATAAATAAATGATACCATGGAAATAAGAAAGGGGATTGGAACAATGGGAAATAAGTGCAGAAAAATATGATAAGGTGATAAGATAAAGACAGTGGTAAGGCCAATACACAAAATTTCTACCATATTCTTATTTCTGCCTTATTTTCTCTTAGGAAAGCTAGACATTTTGATTTTGATGCCTCACGTGATCCATAATTTCCATTTTAAATACAGCACAAGTAAGGACTAGACATACAAGGGCTCTTGTAAATGAGGTGTTGTGTGAGATTTTGTACCAGACTCTCAAAAAATGCCTACAATGCATAAAATTCTAAATTTCATGAGACTGATTCTTATAAAGCCTCTCAAAATAATCCAAAAGTATAATGCCTAAGCTCAGTTCAATAAAAGCAAATCTTTGTGATGCTACACAATGGGATATATATTCACAATTCAGTAATAATTTTGATTAACCCAAGGAGAAATTTAGAAATGTTTTTCACATTGTGGATTGACACTGTTTAGTGAGTCATAAAGTTAACTTAGTGAGTCACAACCAGTATCTTTAAAAAAGAAAGAAATAGAAGAGAATGTAATGTAAAAGAAAAAGAGTTTTTATAACATTCATTGGGGGTATTTTCATGAAATGTGTGTGTGCATGCTTGCACATGTGAAGACTGTGTAAGGCTTTTTCTTATTGTGAGCTACGAAAACATTTGAAAGTGACTGAATTTAGAGAGGGAAGAATGAATTGCATATTTTCCCAGGTTTTTATATATAGAAAGGAATAGACAATTTGAGGTGCATATGCCAATAATAGCAGCATTTATTGAACACATATTATGTTAATCAGACCTTATGTTATTCATTTTACAGGCAAGAGCTAATTTAATTTTTACAACAGTACTATGGGACAGGAGATATTAATGGTAACAAGTATTTTGCAATTAGAAAACTCAGGGTAAGAGAATCTTAATAACTTGCTGTAGATCTCAATGTTTACACTTAGAAGAGTCAACCCAAACCTAGGTAAGCTGACTTCTTAGCTGGTGATTTAAACTATTCTACTATGAAGTTTTTAGTGTCAGCATATTCTGTATGTTAAGGGCCAGTATGATAAACTGTAGCTGTTGCTTATACTAGGGTTTAAGGCCTCTATTGATTTTTGCCCTACAGTGTTCAGATCACCCCTTCCCAGCAACAGTTCACAATACTAACTTCATGTTTGAGCTACCAGAAGATTCTTTTCCCAAGCCCCTCTCTCTCCTCCAATCTAGCCCAAGTGTTAACAACAGAGCATCTTTCTTTACAGTCATTATAATGTTGTCACTCTCTAGTAATAGCATTGAGTTTCTTAATTGTCTCTTTTATCAAATCAAAATGCCATGGGAAAGTTGCTCAATTTCCTTGCCTGCAGTTTTGCTCCTCTGTAAATAAGGATAATATTGTTTCACAATGTTGAAAGGGTCAAAAAAGATAATGCATGTAAAACAATTAACACACTGCCTGGGAAATGGTAGGGGCCCAGTAAATGGAAACCATTTTTACTAAGATAATAGAATATAATGTATAGTTAATACTAATTTATTTGACAAGTGTTTAAGTACCTATTCTTCATGATTTGTTAGCCTAATTGTGCTTCGAGGCAGGCCCTCTATTCATTTCTCCTTCTTCTTACCTCTTTTGGTTTTCATCTTCAAATCTATTAGCTGACCTCCCAACCTAAATTTATCATTCTTGACTTTGACCTTTGAAATGTCTAGTCTGACATGTTTTCTTTGCTGTGGACCATGGTTCATTTCATTTAAAACTCTATCCAGAACTCAAGGCCTTCACAAAACTTCCCAGTTAATAACAATTTCTTCAGTAATTATAGCAATTTCACTGCATATGTCTGTGTGTAGTTGGGCTTAGCTCTAATTATATCTCCATATGCCAAAAGCCATGAAAATATCCCATGTGACATGTAGTTCACTGAAGTTTGTCCAGCTCTTACATTAGATTTAAAATTCCCAGAGAAGGGTCATGTTTATTAGTTATTTATACCTTTTATGGGATTCTATCCAGTTTCTGAACAGCGGAACCATCCTTAATAATTCTCAAGCCCTTTGGTGTTTTTGTGATGTTCCTTCTTGAGAAGGATATAAATGGTATCATAAAATCCCAGTTCCCTTACTGACACCAACAAGGACTCTAATTTCATTTTCAGATGACATATTCTCATATCCTTCCTTGAACTCTTTTACCACTTTATTCCACCCTAAAGGTTACACTTTTGTTCCCTTTTCCAGCAAGGGAATGGCATATAAAATAATGTGACGTTTTTTATTGATTTTATTGATATATAGCCTAATTTTCATTATTAGGTAGTTTGTGATCACTTTAAGAAGCTGAGCTAGAAGGCTGTGTGGGGGCTTCCCTGGTGGCGCAGTGGTTGAGAGTCCGCTTGCCGATGCAGGGGACGCGGGTTCGTGCCCTGGTCGGGGAGGATCCTGCATGCCGCGGAGCTGGTGGGCCCGTGAGCCATGGCCGCTGAGCCTGCGCGTCCGGATCCTGTGCTCCGCGGCGGGAGAGGCCACAGCAATAAGAGGCCCGCATACCGCAAACAAAACAGAACAACAAAAAACAAAACAAAACAAAAGGTTGTGTGGGCAGCATGAATCTCAAGGGGCTTTAGTAATACTATCTTGGCTCAGAAAGAATATCATGTTTATTGACTAGTTCTCTAAACAATAGAAAGTCTTTACTGAGTAATGACTACTTTTAGTGTTGCATTTCATATTTGTAAGATTGAAAAGGTTATATGCAAAATAAATCTTGTGATATCAGCTTGTCCCTGTCCCATTCCATAAACCTCAGCTCACGTAAAGCTACAAAATTGATTTCTCAATATGCAGTTTCTCGGTGGAGCAAATAGTCAAGACATGCATTAGGCTTTTTCTTTTTAAAAAAAGGTATTAGCATTTGCCTCTTCACACACAATGATATTGGCTAGATCCTCAATTTGCTTCGGATTTTCTCCATCTTTTCCATGCCCTGCATTATCTCCAAAGTCAATGAGAGTTTAGTGCATGGAAAAGCCACAGCAGTCTAGAATAGAACACAAATCTATTTTAAAAAAAAGTCCAAGGTACTTTATATAAACTATGAGGCTTAATTTTACCACCTTCTCTCAGGCAACACTCCTATTGAGATCAGTGGGAAGTTGGCTCAATTGGAGAGAGTAAAATCCAATCCAACCAGCATGTAGAAATAACTTTACCTGTTATCCCTGCATTAACACTGAAATCTAGATACTTCCGATCTGGATGAAGACACATACCAATACTGCACAACAGGTGAAGGAAAGAAACAATACTATTTTCAGTATTTTTCTTACTTTGGGCTATAAAGTGCCCAGTGAGGTTTGTTCCTTCTCAACACAATATAAAGTTGGAAGTAGATACGTTGGAATGCAATTTGTTAAAGGCAAAGTGTACTGTTAGAACACATTATTCTAGCATTATCATTTATATGTAGTTTATATGTAATATCTTAGACCATTCTAGGTATGGTTTATTTGTACTTTTAAATTCAAAAGCAGTAATTGTTTTCTGTTAAAGACTAAGAAACTGTGCAGTAGCCACTGATGACTTCACTATTTTTTGCATATTTGTAAATATATATATGTAAATATTTATATGTTTAAAAGGGGCTGTAGCCTTGTAGTGAGGGAACACCACGGGCAGGAAAGAACCAGTGATCACAGCTGTCTTTTCTCTCCTCCAGGGGTTTCACCTCTCTGTCTGTTTCAGCCTCAGCCTCATCAGATGCTAGGGAAGGAAAAGGAGGAGAGTGAATGTTCTCTAACTGAGATGGCACCTCGCCTTCACCTCCAGCTTTCTAATCGCAAGGTGGAAGGTTTTCAAGGGGAAGTTTACTAGACAAGTAGAAGGAAAACAAAACAAAGCCCCAAGTCAAGAAATAAATATAAAGAAACAGACACATTTCCAGAGAAGAGTTCTCTTAAGTCTTAAAGTCTATCCACTGACTGGCATTTCTGGCAGAGACCTGGGCACCACAAGCCATGCCTCTATCTACACTGAAGCTTCTATCTGACCGAGCTACATAGCCTTTAGCTCTAAGTTCATTTTTCTTGGTCGCTGTTTGATCTGGAATGATTCTCAGGACCTTATTGGTTCTATGCTTTTCCCCCCCCCTAATGTGGGAACCTTGAATATTCTTCATTAAATCAAAGAATCAATGCTACTTCCACTTGTTTTTACTTTCTACTTACACTTCCAGGAGCTGTGGGTCTAGGCTCTGAAAGAGGAGAGAACAGCCCATTCTGGTCCACAGTGCTTGCTTTCTAGGCTTTAGACCATATGAAATTGAGTGTGGCCCCAGCCTTTATTTTTCAGATAATCTCAGAACGCTTAAAATTCCTGCTTTGTTTTTTATCCATTTAGGACTTCCAGTCCAGTTCTTCTGAAGCAAGTTAATAATGTTGCTCACCTTATTCCTTATTTTATTCCTTGTAAACTGGGTTTAATCCATAGCTTCAACTCAGTTTCCTCATCTGGACTTGTCATTAGTCACCTGGATTTACTGGCAGGAATCACAATCCTGGCTTCTATAATAGCTTTTTCTATCAGACCTTGTACAAACTGTTGGATCATCCATTAAGGTCTTTATTCTCTCCTGAGACCGCTTCTGCATATTCTAACTGTGACCACTTCTGCAGATTCTCTCAGGTAGCCCATTTAAGCCTCTCTGCTGGATTTTACTCACTATAATTCAGAGCTTTAAAAAAAATAAATAATAGAGAATGTCACTCTATATTCATTTTTTATTTTTAGATTACATTGTAATGTGGTGAAACATGAGATTTAGAAAGTGGAAAACTCAATTCAAGTGTGAAATGTAAATTTTGTAAGGCAATTCATTACACTTATAGACAAATTTTGACACATGGGATAGAATCTCGCCCTAAGTACAGGGTCCTGGATGTATAAGATTGGACTCACTGTTTTGCTTTTAGAAAGACTTCTTTTAACCTCCTTATTTTTGTCCACATATAAAGTTGGACAAATGTTAGGCCTAAGCCTAGGAATGGTATTTTAGTCAATCCAATCCTTCCTAATCTATGTCCAATCACTAAAAAAAAAACTATTATTAGTAGTAGTATTAATCCTAAAAGCTTCTCTTCTTAAACTTTTTAACTTTAGTCCTCTTGCCATGACATTAGTCCCGGCTCTTCCTGAAGTCTTCTATACATTTTCCCTGGCCTCACTTTATTCCTTGTTTTATTCCTGCACTTATACTCTCCAGTTTAATCTTTTAAAATGTTACTTTTATATGACTCTTGTAGTTATCTCCATACCCCAAAGGATTATTTTTAAATTATTTCAGCTGAAGTTCTCTATCCTTTGCCTTCATTATGTTTCTCAATATACATTATGATCTCAAGGCATAGCATTTGTGACTCTCCACAGTCTGGAGCAAAACACCTTTCCAGTTTCATTTCCCAGGTTTCTTTTTTTAGACACCTTTTATATTTTCATTCATATTCACCATTCCTCATCCATACAGTGAATCTTTCTACCATTATTCTCTATCATAAATACTATCCCATTCTCAATATACAGAAGTCCCACCCCAGCTTAAAGTAAACTCTTCATCTTCAGATGATAAGGGTAAAAATCTTATCATACTCCTCTTTATATTCTCTGTGCTTAGCAGAGTTTAAATATGCAGTAGTTTATCAAAATGAGAATAAAATAATGCATGAACAAAAAAATTAATATGAATGCTGTGTTGGCTCTTTAACTGCTCTCTGAAAATACTACTTTTGTTTCTCAGTCTTTTCTCAAGTTCTTATTTCACACCCTAAATATGACTTCCTTCCTCTGATAACCTTGGGCTAACTCAAGACCCATCCCTTTATAAAGCCTTTTTTTATTGTGCTTCATCATATTCCTTCCCTGATTCCTCATAACTAGCTGAGCCATACCACACAATCTGGCCCTTGATTATGAACTGTCTTTTATGGTTCTTTACTTGTTTCAAAGTATGTAAATCTCAGCTGGCCAAATTGACAGCTCTATACCTTCTCAAGGGCAAACACTTTGTCTTCTCTCTGCCACACAACTGTATCGCAGTACTAGGTATACAGAGGGGAACAGTTGTTGAGATGGCCCTCCAGCTGAATGAAGTCAACCTTCACAACTCTTGAAAATAGAACGTTGAGCTTGCCAACTGAGAGTGTGGTAGCCAAAGCATATGGATCGTTTTTTCCTCAGCTACAGAGAACAGCAGCACTCCAGGCTCTAGGGAAAATGTGTCCTTGAACTGACTGCTATTTACATCCTTTCAAAACTCCAGTTAAGTGATAGCATCTTCACAGGAAAAAGTCTAAGGAAACCAGTCCCAGTGTTGGGCTTTTCTCCAGTTACATTAGGACATTTGGAGACCTTTTTAAAATGTAAGGTCCAAGCCTATAGTGGCTCATGGGAAAGCTTCTTACCTTGACCTCGGTTTCCTCTAATCCAAACTTTCCTGAATTTCCTTATAAGTGTGCTGTCCCAGGCATAGGAGTGGTGGTGTTGTGTGCTGGTCAAGAGCATTATGTCTGGAATCTCATTGTCAGTTCAGCTTCTATCTCCTTTATGAAATATCTGCTTACCCTTGTTCAAGTTATCCAACTTAAAAGCCTGTTTCTTCATTTATATAAAGGGGATATTAAGTGACTGCTTGTTGCACAGATACAATTTAGGAAAAACACTTAACACTGTCTGTCTTGTAATGAGAATTCAATAAAGGTTAGCTACTTTTTATTACCTAAAATAGCCTTATGACAATTTATGCAATAAAACTAGCTAATCTTTATTTAATATGAACATGCTTCTGCATATTCTATAGAAGGATTGCTGAAATTACTACATGATAATTTTTAAAAGAGAAGGAAGGATCTTCTTAAATTTTTATAAAAATAATAATGTTTCCATCTCTAGAAAATCTGGTATAGATTATGATAATTGTAATAGATTATTTAAAAAGATGGTAGGTTATGTTTTATCAGATGATAAAAATTACATAACTTAATTAAAAAATATTTCTTTGGTTGCCTGAAAGTTTGGAATTAAACTATTACTCACTTTATCCACATTAACTGGGGAGGTTGATATACTTAAATTCTCATTCACCTACATGGATTATGGTTTTATTATGTTTAATACAACAGTCTTTTTCTCATTTGTCTCAAAATTATTTTTAAAGAAATAGGCTAACTTAAAAAATGTAAATAGTTTTTGAGTTGAATCTTCTCAGCTTGTCAGAAGGTGGCCATTTAGTTATTTTTTAAATTTATTTTTGAAAAGAGGATTAGGGATTAAAGGTTCACGTAACCAGAGAAAATTAAGGGTGTAATACAATAAAATAAATTCCTCTTAGTCCCTGGTCTCATCTGCCCCATTTTCTCTACCCAGTCACAAAAAACCATTCTATTAGTATGTGTAAGTATACTTTCAAATATTCTTGATGTATATAAAAACAAATATGAATATATATCATTGGATACATTTTACATAAAAGGGCAAATATTCTGCTATTCTGCACAGTGTTCTGCATCTTACTGTTTTTTGATATGAAAGATTTTCTAAAGATCTAGATCATGAAGCTCAGTGCATACAAAGCGACTGCATTCATCTTTGCAGCTACATATTATCTCAATATATGGATTTCCATTATTTGTATAGTCAACTTATTTAGATTATTTACAATTTTGTGTTATTATAAACAACAGTGTAATGAATAATTTCATACATAATTTTTTTATTTGTACTACATCTGCAGGGTAAATCCTCTGAATTAGGATTGATGTGTCAAAGAGTATACTCATTTATAATTTTGATAAAAATTATCAAGTAACCCTCAATGGAACAGCATATAAGAATATATGGAGGGCTTACCTGGTGGCGCAGTGGTTGAGAGTCTGCCTGCCGATGCAGGGGACATGGGTTCGTGCCCCAGTCCGCGAGATCCCACATGCCACGGAGCGGCTGGGCTCATGAGCCATGGCCGCTGAGCCTACGTGTCCGGAGCCAGTGCTCCACAATGGGAGAGGCCCGCGTACCACACACACACAAAAAAAATAGAATATATGGAGGAGTTTTTCAAGATGGCATAGTAGTAGGAGAACATGGAGTTCATCTCTCTCCACAAATGGATCAAGAATACATCTACAGATGGAACACTTCTCACAGAACAGTGGCTGAACACTAGCAGAAGACCTTGGACACCAGAAAGGACAATAAAGATTCGTGTATAACCAGGTTTCAATGCATGTGAGTTGGACTTGCAAGAAGACCTATTCAACCCCCAGAAAAACTGACTGGCAAAGCAATGTGGCTAACAGAGTCTTGGGGCTCTGGCCAGGTGTCAGGCCTGAGCTTCTGAGGTGGGAGAGCTGAGTTCAGGACATTAGACCACCAAAGACATCCTGGCCCAATGTAATAACAATAGGCGAGAGCTCTCCCAGACATCTCCATCTCAACGCTAAGATCCAGCTCCACTCAACAACCAGCAAGCTCCAGTGCTGGACACCCCATGCCAAACAACTAGCAAGACACGAACACAACTCTACCCATTAGCACAGAGGCTACCTAAAATCATAATAAGGTTACAGACACCCCAAAACATACCACTGGACATGGTCCTGCCCATCAGAAAGAAAAGATCCAGCCTCATGCACCAGAGCATAGGCACTAGTCCCCTCCACCAGGAAGCCTACACAACCCACTGGACTAATGTTATGCACTGGGGGCAGACACCAAAAACAATGGGAACTATGAACCTGCAGCCTGTGAAAAGGAGACCCTAAACACAATAAGTTAAGCAAAATGAGAAGACAGAGAAATACAGAGCAGATAAAGAGCAAAATAAAAACCCACCAAACAAAACAAATGAAGAGGAAATAGGCAGTCTACCTGAAAAAGAATTTAGAGTAATGAGAATTCAGAGTAAAGATGATCCAAAATCTTGAAATGGAATGGAGAAAATACAAGAAACATTTAACAAGGACCTAGAAGAACTAAAGAGTAAACAAACAATGATGAACAGAACAATAAATGAAATTGGAAATTCTCTAGAAGGAACCAAGAGCAGAATAACTGAGGCAGAACAACAGATAAGTGACCTGGAAGATAAAATAGTGGAAATAACTACCACAGAGCAGAATAAAGAAAAAAGAATGACAAGGATTGAGGACAGTTTCAGAGACCTCTGGGACAACATTAAACACACGAACATTCAACTTATAGGGGTCCCAGAAGAAGAAGAGAAAAAGAAAGGAAGTGAAAAATTATTTGAAGAGATTATAGTTGAAAACTTACTTAATATAGGAAAGGAAAGAGTCAATCAAGTCCAGGAAGTGCAGAGAGTCCCATACAGGAAAAATCCAAGGAGAAATGCGCCAAAACACATATTAATCAAACTATCAAAAATTAAATACAAACAAAATATATTAAAAGCAGAATGAAAAAAGCAACAAATAACGTACAAGGTGATCTCCATAATTTTAGCAGCTGGTCTTTCAGCAGAAACTCTGCAAGCCACAAGCGAGTGGCAGGACATATTTAAATTGATGAAAGGGAAAAACCTAAAACCAAGATCACTCTACCCAGCAAGGATCTCATTCACATTCGATGAAGAAATTAAAACCTTTACAGACAAACAAAAGCTAAGGGAATTCAGCACCACCAAACCAGCATTACAACAAATGCTAAAGGAACTACTCTAGGCAAGAAACACAACAGAAGGAAAAGACCTACAATAACAAACCCAAAACAATTAAGAAAATGGTAATAGGAACATATATATCAATAACAACCTTAAATGTAAATGGATTAAATGCTCCAACCAAAAGACATAGACTGGCTGAATGGATACAAAAACAAGACCCGTATATATGCTGTCTACAAGAAACCCACTTCAGACCTAGGGACATATACAGATTGAAAATGAGAGAATGGAAAAAGATATTACATGCAAATGGAAGCCAAAAGAAAGCTGGAGTAGCAATTCTCATATCAGACAAAATAGACTTTAAAATAAAGACTATTACAAGAGACAAAGAAGGACACTACCTAATGATCAAGGGATCAATCCAAGAAGAAGATGGAACAATTGTAAATATTTATGCACCCAACATAGGAGCACCTCAATACATAAGGCAAATGCTAACAGCCATAAAAGTGGAAATTGACAGTAACACAACCATAGTAGGGGACTTTAACACCACACTTTCACCAATGGAAAGATCAACCAAAGTGAAAATAAATAAGGAAACAAGCTTTAAATGACACATTGAACAAGATGGACTTAAGAGATATATTTAGAACATTTCACCCAAAACCAACAGAATACGCTTTCTTCTCAAGAGCTCATGGAATATTCTCCAGGATAGATCATATATTGGGTCACAAATCAAACCTTGGCAAATTTAAGAAAACTGAAATCATATCAAGTGACTTTTCCAACCTCAGCACTATGAGACTAGATATCAATTACAGGAAAAGAACTGTAAAAAATACAAACACAAGGAGGCTAAACAATACACTACTAAATAACCAAAAGATCACTGAAGAAATCAAAGAGGAAATCAAAAAGTACCTAGAAACAAATGACAATGAAAACACGACAACCCCAAACCTATGGAATGCATCAAAAGCTGTTCTAAGAGGGAAGTTTATAGCAATAAAATCCTACCTCAAGAAACAAGAAACATCTCAAATAAACAACCTAACCTTACACCTAAAGCAATTAGAGAAAGAAAAAAAAACAAAAACACCCAAAGTTAGCAGAAGGAAAGAACTCATTGAGATCAGATCAGAAATACATGAAAAAGAGATGAAGGAAACAATAGTAAAGATCAATAAAACTAAAACCTGGTTCTTTGAGAAGATAAATTTGATAAACCATTAGCCAGACTCATTAAGACACAAAGGGAGAAGACTCAAATCAATAGATTTAGAAATGAAAAAGGAGAAGTAACAACTGACACTGCAGAAATACAAAGGATCATGAGAGATTACTACAAGCAACTGTATTGCAATAAAATGGACAACCTGGAAGAAATGGACAAATTCTTAGAAAAGCACAACCTTCCAAGACTGAACCAGGAAAAAATAGAAAATATAAACAGACCAATCACAGGCAGTGAAATTGAGACTGTGAATAGAAATCTTCCCACAAATCAGAGCTCAGGACCGGAAGTATTCAAAGGTGAATTCTATCAAACATTTAGAGAAGAGCTAATACCTATCCTTCTCAAACTCTACCAAAATATAGCAGAGGGAGGAACACTCTGAATCTCATTCTACAAGGCCACCATCACCCTGATACCAAAACCAGACAAAGATGTTACAGAAAAAGAAAACTATAGGCCAATATCACTGATGAACATAGATGCAAAAATCCTCAACAAAATACTAGCAAACAGAATCCAGCAGCACATTAAAAGGATCATACACCATGATCAAGTGGGGTTTATCCCAGGAATGCAAGGATTCTTCAATATATGGATATCTATCAATGTGATATGCCATATTAACAAATTGAAGAATAAAAACCATATGATCGTTTCAATAGATGGAGAAACAGCTTTGACAAAATTCAACACCCATTTATGATAAAAACTCTCCAGAAAGCAGGCGTAAAGGGAACATACCTCAACATAATGAAGGCCATGTATGACAAACCCACAGGCAACATCATTCTCAATGGTGAAAAACTGAAACCATTTCCTCTAATATCAGGAGCAAGACAAGGTTGCCCACTCTCACCACTATTATTCAACATAGTTTTGGAGGTTTTAGCCACAGCAATTAGAGAAGAAAAAGAAATAAAAGGAATCCAAATCAGAAAAGAAGAAGTGAAGCTGTCACTGTTTGCAGATGACATGATACTGTACATAGAGAATCCTAAAGATGCTACCAAAAAACTACTAGAGCTAATCAATGAATTTGGTAAAGTAACAGGATACAAAATTAATGTGCAGAAATCTCTGGCATTTCTATACACTAATGATGAAAAATCTCAAAGAGAATTTAAGAAAACACTCCCATTTACCACTGCAAAAAAAAGAATAAAATACCTAGGAGTAAACCTACCTAAGGAGACAAAAGACCTGTATGCAGAAATTATAAGACACTGAAGAAAGAAATTATAGATGATACAAATAGATGGAGAGATATACCATGTTCTTGGATTGGAAGAATCAGCATTGTGAAAATGACTCTACTACCCAAAGCAATCTACAGATTCAGTGCAATCCCTATCAAACTAACAGTGGCATTTTTCACAGAACTAGGACAAAAATTTCAGAATTTGTATGGAAACACAAAAGACCTGAAATAGCCAAAGCAATCTTGAGAAAGAATAACAGAGCTGGAGGAATCATGCTCCCTGACTTCAGACTATACTACAAAGCTACAGTAATCAAGACAGTATGGTAATGGCACAAAAACAGTAATATAGATCAATGGAAAAAGACAGAAAGCCCAGAGATAAACCCACACACATATAGTCACCTTATCTTTGATAAAGGAGGCAAGATATACAATGGAGAAAAGACAGCCTCTTCAATAAGTGTGCTGAGAAAACTGGACTACTACATGTAAAAGAATGAAATTAGAACACTCCCTAACACCATACACAAAAATAAACTCCAAATAAAGGCCTATATGTAAGGCCACACACTGTAAAACTCTTAGAGGAAAACATAGACAGAACACTTTATGACATAAATTACAGCAAGATCCTTTTTGACCCATCTCCTAGAGAAAGGGAAATAAAAACAAAAATAAACAAATAGGACCTAATGGAACTTAAAAGCTTTTGCGCAGCAAAGGAAACCATAACCAAGATGAAAAGACAACTCTCAGGATGGGAGAAAATATTTGCAAATGAAGCAGCTGACAAAGTATTAATCTCCAAAATATACAAGCAGCTCATGCAGCTCAATATCAAAAAAACAAACAACCCAATCCAAAAATGGGCAGAAGACCTAAATAGACATTTCTCCAAAGAAGATGTACAGATTGCCAACAAACACATGAAAGGATGCTCAACATCACTAATCATTAGCGAAATGCAAATCAAAGCTACAATGAGGTATCACCTCACACCGGTAGGAATGGACATCATCACAAAATCTACAAACAATAAATGCTGGAGAGGAAGTGGAGAAAAGGGAACCCTCTTGCACTGTTGGTAGGAATGTAAATTGATACAGCCACTATGGAGAACAGTATGGATGTTCCTTAAAAAACTAAAAATAGAACTACCATATAACCCAGCAATCTCTTTACTGGCCATATACCCTGAGAAAACCATAATTCAATAGAGTCATGTATCACAGTGTTCATTGCATTACCATTTACAATAGCCAGGTCATGGAAGCAACCTAAGTGTCCATCATCGGATGAATGGATAAAGAAGATGTGGCACATATATACAATTGCATATTACTCAGCCATGAAAAGAAACAAAATTGAGTTATTTGTAGTGAGGTGGATGGACCTAGAGTCTGTCATACAGAGTGAAGTAAGTCAGAAGGAGGAAAACAAATACCATATGCTAACACATATATATGGAATCTAAAAAAAAAAATGGTTCTGAAGAACCTAGGGGCAAGACAGGAATAAAGATGCAGATGTAGAGAATGGACTCTAGGACATGGGGAGGGGGAAGGGTAAGATGGGACAAAGTGAGAGAGTGGCATGGACATATATATACTACCAAAGGTAAAATAGCTAACTAGTGGGAAGCAGCCAAATAGCACAGGGAGATCAGCTTGGTGCTTTGTGACCATCTAGAGGAGTGCAATAAGTAGGGTGGGAGGGAGACACGAGAAGGAAAGGATATGGGGATATATGTATACGTATAGCTGATTCACTGTTATACAGCAGAAACTAACAGAACATTGTAAAGCAATTATACTCCAATCAAGATGCTTAAAGAAAAAAAGAAAAAAAAAGAAAAACTAAAATCCTTTTCACCATCATAAAAAAAAAAAGAAAGAATATATGAAGTTGTCTATTTCCTCAGACTCACCAAGGTACTACTAGGTACTACTATCAAACTTTTGGATCTTGCCAGTTAAATAGGCTTTTTAAAATGTGAGGCATCTTTTAATGTATTTAAAGGTGATTTGTATTTCCTTTTTTTTAAACTCCCTATATATGTGTCATTTGCCCATTTTTCTGTTGGATTATGAGCCTTTTTCTTGTCAATGTCTTGGAGTCCTTTTATCGTTAGAGAGATTAGCTTTTTGTGATGAGTGGTAAGTATTTTCCCCCTAGTGTGTCATTTGTCTTTAAAAAGTTTTTAATTTAAAAAGTTGCAGAAGTTTGTTGTTATTGGCTAACATACACTTAGGAATGTTCTAATGCATTTAGCCAAAGTCAGTAATTCTGGAGCAGCAGATTTTTATCTCAGTTGTGTGATACTCAGGGTTCCACAGGCATGTCTATAGAATTTCTTGAAATACAGTATGATCATTGTTTAGATGTTAAAAATTCACGCAGTCCATCTCCATGAGGCCACACCACAAACTGGCCCAATGACGGAATATCAAAACATGAAGAAATGTAGAAATTTACATAAGTGGAATAACTACCAATCTCATAAATAAATCTCAAAACTGTGGAAAAAAGGATTTTAGATTTATTTCATTTCAAATCCTCCACTTTTGTGTCTGAATATTCTGCTAGACTAGTAGTTACCTTTTTAAAAATCATTTGAGCTTTATTTTTAAAGGAAACTATGAGGAGCCCTAAAGTGGAGCTTCTGTGATTGAGAGCAGGATGTAGGCAATGGTATGCCTCTCCTTTATCTCGGCTCTTTCTCTTCCCCTTCATCTTCCCATACCTAGCAGCAACTGACTCACTCAGGAGGACCCAAGGACCCCACTGATGCAGTTTCAAAGTCATGGCTCTCGTCTACCTCTTAATCCTAAGAATAATGCAATGCCAACTCTTTTTTTAAAGTATTCAGAAACTTTCTTTGCTTGTGTATCCTCAAATCTTTCCACCCTTGCTTAATGGAAATTCTTCTTTGGGTGTAATCTAAATCATACATTCTGTATAATTGTCTTCTTAATTTATTTTTTATATTAATCAGATTCATAACATTTCTAGAGGTTTGGTGGTAGGGGGAATCTTTAAGACTACCACATAAAGCCTTCACCAATGGAGGAATTGCCTCCCCAGCATCTCTAGGTCATGGTCACACAGTCTAATCATACAGAATTAACTGCCCCACCAGCAGCTGCTTCCACTTTGCTCCAGGTCTTACTCTTGGAAAATTTCCTCTTATATTGAAACTTCCTGTGCCTTCTATTCATTAATCTACCCTTGGCTCTCTAGAGCTACACAGAATAAGATTTGCTTTTCTTCAATAAGGACAAATATTTAAAGACCGTTATCATATCCCCCTCCCATCCCATTCTCCAATATTCTGTTCACCAAAGTAAGTTTTGTTGCTCCTTCCACTATATTTCAAACTGGGGAGACCCCTCACATTCCTGATGACTGTCCTGTAGATTGACCTCAGTGTGTGGTTCACTCCTTTCAAAAGCCGCTGGGCCACAGGGAACATAGTACTACATGTGGGGACTGGCCAGTGCAAAGTCCACAGAATGGGGTAATCCATGTGGTCTAGATAGTACCTTTTCTGTCCTTTTCTTTTTTCACCCTTTCTGATTCTTTAATTTGCCTTGAAATTTGAACCATCCAAATTTGTCCAAGAGTAGTACATAAAGCTTAGTCCATATAGAAGGCATCCCAGCCTTTTAAACTGGAAGGATAGCTAGTAATCATTTAGTCCAACTGGTTCATTTTACAGATGGAAGAAAAGTTTAACAGAAAATACAGAGCAGGAGAGCTTTCTGGAATGTTCATGTCTTCCTTAATGGCTGTATACAATGGATCATTCAGAAGACCTGCAGCCATATGTCTTTTACCAGTATCTATAATAGCTCACTCTCCCCATTGCCATATGTGGTAGGTAGGATAATGACCCTCTAAATATGTCTGTGTCCTTAGCCCCATAATTTGTGAGTATTTTACCTTACATGGCAAAAAAGACTTTGCAGATATGACTAAGGTTCAAAATCTTTAGCTGGAGTGATTATCCTGGATCATACAGGTGGGCCCAATCTAATTACAAGAATCCCTAAAAGAAGGAATATTTCCTGGTTGTAGTCAGAAGATGGAGACAGACATAAGCTTCAGAAATATGCAACATTGCTGGCTTTGTAGATGCAGCAAGGGAGCCAGGAGCCAAGCAATGAGGCTAACACCTAGAAGTTGGAAAAGGCAAGGAAACAGGTTACCCCCTAGAGTTTCCATAAAGGAATGCAGCCCTACTAAGAACTTGATTTTAGCCCAATGAGACCCATATTAGTCTTCTAACTTACAGAGTTCCAAGATAATAAATGTGTATTGTTTTAAGGCACCAAGTTTGGGATAATTTGTTATAGCAGCAATAGAAAACTAATACACAAGAAAAGTCCCAATACTAAGCCAAATGCTTGTATTCCTGGCTTTTTAAGCCTCAAGCATTAAAAATATGCAGAATGTGCAAAGTATTATGGAACCAAATTTGCTTTGTTTGATCACCCTATCCTCATAACGAGCTAGGCTCTTTTAGAAATTGCATTAATAACTCAGGATACCATTTAGTTATTATTGCTTCAGTGTATTAGCTGTTATCCTGCTGCTGCTGGCTTAAATCTCCTAAGTCATTCCCAGGGAATTGCTCCTGTATTGAGAAAAGTATCAATTTACATTAATCTTTCATATTATCGTTTTTAGAAAGCATGTTTGTAGAGTATTTTGGAACCCTCTCTGTTTTACACCTGGGTTCACATGACGTTTGCTTCCAAAATAAAGGCCAATTTATACTGAGTAAGTATGTCTCTAAACCAAGTTAGGGTTCTGTTAATTTAGTAAATTTTTGGAGACAGCACAATTTTCCCTGAGAAGTTGAGAGCAACAGAGACTGCTTTGGAGCTTTTTGCCAAAAACATGTTTTGCTAAGGCACTGCCACCTGGGTACTCCATCCATAAACTTACACAATCTGTGGCTTGTGGCCTTGAGCTGCCTTTCAAAGGAAAATAATTCTTCCTAGTTATTGGGTAATCATTTTGTACTAGATAAGGGGCTAGTGTCTAAACATGTATTTGCACATTTAATCCGCATTGTATGAGGATGATATTAGGAAGCCTTGTTTCACAGATGAGGAAACTGAAACTCAGTGAGAATAAGTTACTTACTCAAGTTCACAGACTTTATAACTGTTGAAGTGGGACTCACCCCAGAGCCTGTGCTCTTTCTATTTCTGTGTACTGATTCCATGTAAGTGTGAGCCCATCACACCTCTTTAGATTATCGCAGGACTATTCATTTCACCATTCCAGTCTCTGAAATATGGTTGAAATTTAGCAAGGTTTACTGAATGGATGGATGAGTGAGTGAATGAATTCTTGAAGCATAGAGAGAGATAATGAAGAAGAACTTGTACTTGGATCTTCACAACAGCATCTGGGAGAGTTGACATTTAAAAGGAGTGATTAGAAGTTCGAATTAAGCTAAAAGAAAATTAAAGCAAAAAATCCCCATTTTTAAAAAGTGGTACTGGCATAAAAACAGAAAGATAGATCAGTGGATCAGGATAGAAAGCCCAGAGATAAACCCACGCACATATGGCCAACTTATCTTTGATAAAGGAGGCAGGAATGTACAGTGGAGAAAGGACAGCCTCTCCAATAAGTGGTGCTGGGAAAACTGGACAGGGACATGTAAAAGTTTGAGATTAGATCATTCCCTAACACCATACACAAAAATAAGCTCAAAATGGATTAAAGACTTAAATGTAAGGCCAGAAACTATCAAACTCTTAGAGGAAAACATAGGTAGAACACTCTATGACATAAATCACAGCAAGATCCTTTTGGACCCACCTCCTAGAGAAATGGAAATAAAAACAAAGATAAACACATGGGACCTAATGAAACTTCAAAGCTTTTGCACAGCAAAGGAAACCATAAACAAGACCAAAAGACAACCCTCAGAATGGGAGAAAATATTTGCAAATGAAGCAACTGACAAAGGATTAATCTCCAAAATTTATAAACAGCTCATGCAGCTCAATAGCAAAAAAACAAATAACCCAATCCAAAAATGGGCAGAAGACTTAAATAGGCATTTCTCCAAAGAAGATATACAGACTGCCAACAAACACATGAAAGAATGCTCAACATCATTAATCATTAGAGAAATGCAAATCAAAACTACAATGAGATATTATCTCACACCAGTCAGAATGGCCATCATCAAGAAATCTAGAAACAATAAATGCTGGAGAGGGTGTGGAGAAAAGGGAACACTCTTGCACTGCTGGTGGGAATGTGAATTGGTACAGCCACTATGGAGAACAGTATGGAGGTTCCTTAAAAAACTACAAATAGAACTACCATATGACCCAGCAATCCCACTACTAGGCATATACCCTGAGAAAACCATAATTCCAAAAGAGACATGTACCAAAATGTTCATTGCAGCTCTATTCACAATAGCCCGGAGCTGGAAACAACCTAAGTGTCCATCATCGGATGAATGGATAAAGAAGATGTGGCACATATATACAATGGAATATTACTCAGCCATAAAGAGAAACGAAACTGAGCTATTTGTAATGAGGTGGATAGACCTAGAGTCTGTCATACAGAGTGAAGTAAGTCAGAAAGAGAAAGACAAATACCGTATGCTAACACATATATACGGAATTTAAAAAAAAAATGTCATGAAGAACCTAGGGGTAAAACGGGAGTAAAGACACAGACCTACTTGAGAATGGACTTGTGGATATGGGGAGGGGGAAGGGTAAGCTGTGACAAAGCGAAAGAGAGGCATGGACATATATACACTACCAAACGTAAGGTAGATAGATAGTGGGAAGCAGCCGCAGAGCACAGGGAGATCAGCTCGGTGCTTTGTGACCGCCTGGAGGGGTGGGATGGGGAGGGTGGGAGGGAGGGAGATGCATGAGGGAAGGGATGTGGGAACAGATGTATATGTATGACTGATTCACTTTGTTATAAAGCAGAAACTAATTAAAAAAAAAAAAGACATGTAGTTATTTTACATGTAAGTTTTAATACCTGGATTTTATCCTCTCTCCCCCAGTCCTATAAACACACACACACACACACACACACACACACACAAATGGTTAGTGATTTGATTTAAAGCACAGTGCATGTTTCTGTAAGAGATCAATTCCTTGCCCCCATTCAAAATACAGAAATAAGAAGGTTCCTCGGGCAGAGAAGGTGGAGAAATCTATGCTACAGAGTGGATAGGATTTAGCATTAAATTTGGGGTAGTTCTTGACACAATGCTGAAACATTAAGCTGCTATAAATTTTGTGTGACAGGTAAGCTTTGGAGATGTTAAAGAAAAAAAGTCACCAGACTGAACCTCCTCAATGCTGTGGTTTTCAAACTGTTTATTTGTTTGATTGATTTTTAGCAGCAGAATGCCCCCGCTGTAGATAGCTTATTCAGAATCTAGGATATAAAACAGATAAAAGAACAGGAGCTGCTTTGAATGAAGTGGGGATGAGGGACCCAGGCCCCACCATGTTCAATTCTAACTCCCAAATTGCCTCTCCTGAAATCTGAGTCCTCTTGGAAAGCCCCATGTAAAAACTGCTGCATTAATAATTTTATCCTTTTGCAAAGTTTTTCATACTACAGTGAACAGTTGGAAAGTATTGTGTAGGATTTGCTGCATCATGACCTTTATCATTTGAATTATATAACTGTATGTATATTTCACCAGCATAAGTTAAATATTTGATATTTCTGAGGTTTATTTTATGAAAAAAATTTTTTTTTCTGGAGATCCTAGGAATCAAAGTGAGATGGCTGCTCCCGGATAGCTGCAGTCTGGGTCACATGGAGATTTTTAGGATGTAGGTCCTATTTTTTTTTTTTTTTTTTTTGCGGTACACGGGCCTCTCACTGTTGTGGCCTCTCCCACTGTGGAGCACAGGCTCCGGATGCGCAGGCTCAGCAGCCATGGCTCACGGGCCCAGCCACTCCACGGCATGTGGGATCTTCCCGGACCGGGGCACGAACCCGTGTCCTCTGCATCGGCAGGCGGACTCTTAACCACTGCACCACCAGAGAAGCCCAGGTCCTATTTTTTATGTAATGTTTGTGACACTTGGAATGGGCACACACACAGGAGAAGGGATCCTATCCATTTGTCTTATAAACAGGAAGTTCTCCGTACAGATATGTTGGATGGTTGGTTGAGGTCAGGCCCCTTGTTCTATGATGAAAAACATCAAGAATCAAGTTCAACAGTGAATAAATATCTTTATAATAAAATTATAATTCACATGGTTTTCCACCCCTTCATTATTTGTTCAACATTGAAAGAAAATAATAGGTTTTAAGGCAGATTTTAGCTATAGCTTTTAGGAATGTTGGCTGGAAAATATGAGATGTCCTCTGGCTAATTTAAACTACTATTTATTGAACAGATCCTAAATGTCAAAGAAGCATGCAGTGGCCTATTAGACATTATATCACATAATCCTCACAATAATCTTGACAGGAATTACAATCATTATTTCCATTTACAGAAGAGAAAACAAACTAAGAAAAGGTAAGTAAAGTGTCCAAAGTCACCAAGTTTGTAAATGTTGAGGCTGGGATATGAGGTCAGGTCTTCTTGGCTCTAGAACCCTGTGCCTTACAGCCTTCCTGTTGAGTCAAAGCATGATTTGTGGAGAATTCACAGTGTTCTGTTTCGACTTGAGCCATGCTTGGAATTACAATTACGCCAAAGAACAGTGAAAGTAAACCCCTATCAGCTCAAGAGCACATCTGATCCTTTATTACAATAAAAACATACTCTAGGTGATCCCAACTGTGGGGGAAGATAATGATAAGTCAACTGCTTACCTTTTCTCTCTCTACCATTACACTCTCTAGAACCATTTCTACTGGATTTTTTTTATAACTTTATTGGAGTATAATTGCTTTACAATGGTGTATTAGTTTCTGCTTTATAACAAAGTGAATCAGTTATACATATACATCTGTTCCCATATCGTTTCCCTCTTGCATCTCCCTCCCTCCCACCCTCCATATCCCACCCCTCCAGGTGGTCACAAAGCACCGATCTGATCTCCCTGTGCTATGCGGCTGCTTCCCACTAGCTATCTATCCCACGTTTGGTAGTGTATATATATCCATGCCTCTCTCTTGCTTTGTCACAGCTTACCCTTCCCCCTCCCCATATCCTCAAGTCCATTCTCAAGTAGGTCTGTGTCTTTATTCCTGTTTTACCCCTAGGTTCTTCATGACATTTTTTTTCTTAAATTCCATATAAATGTGTTAGCATACAGTATTTGTCTTTCTCTTTCTGAGTTACTTCACTCTGTATGACAGACTCTATGTCTATCAACCTCATTCCAAATAGCTCAATTTCGTTTCTTTTTATGGCTAAGTAATATTCCATTGTATATATGTGCCACATCTTCTTTATCCATTCATCTGTCGATGACACTTAGGTTGTTTCCATCTCCGGGCTATTGTAAATAGAGCTGCAATGAAAAATTTGGTACATGACTCTTTCTGAATTATGGTTTTCTCAGGGTATATGCCCAGTAGAGGGATTGCTGGGTCATATGGTAGTTCTATTTGTAGTTTTTTAAGTAACCTCCATACTGTTCTCCATAGTGGCTGTACCAATTCACATTCCCACCAACAGTGCAAGAGGGTTGCCTTTTCTCCACACCCTCTCCAGCATTTATTGTTTCTAGATTTTTTGATGATGGCCATTCTGACTGGTGTGAGATGATATCTCATTGTAGTTTGATTCGCATTTCTCTACTGATTAATGATGTTGAGCATTCTTTCATGTGTTTGTTGGCAGTCTGTATGTCTTCTTTGGAGAAATGTCTATTTAGGTCTTCTGCCCATTTTTGGATTGGGTTGTTTGTTTTTTGTTATTGAGCTGCATGAGCTGCTTATAAATTTTGGAGATTAATCCTTTGTCAGTTGCAAATATTTTCTCCCATTCTGAGGGCTGTCTTTTGGTCTTGTTTATGGTTTCCTTTGCTGTGCAAACGCTTTTAAGTTTCATTAGGTCCCATTTGTTTATTTTTGTTTTTATTTCCATTTCCCTAGGAGGTGGGTCCAAAAGGATCTTGCTGTGATTTATGTCATAGAGTGTTCTGCCTATGTTTTCCTCTAAGAGTTTGATAGTGTCTGGCCTTACATTTAGGTATTTAATCTATTTTGAGCTTATTTTTGTGTATGGCATTAGGGAGTGATCTAATCTCATACTTTTACATGTACCTGTCCAGTTTTCCCAGCACCACTTATTGAAGAGACTGTCCTTTCTCCACTGTACATTCCTGCCTCCTTTATCAAAGATAAGGTGACCATATGTGCGTGGGTTTATCTCTGGGCTTTCTATCTTGTTCCATTGATCTATCTTCCTGTTTTTGTGCCAGTACCATACTGTCTTGATTACTGTAGCTTTGTAGTATAGTCTGAAGTCAGGGAGCATGATTCCTCCAACTCCATTTTTCGTTCTCAAGATTGCTTTGGCTATTCGGGGTCTTTTGTGTTTCCATACAAATTGCCAAATTTTTTGTTCTAGTTCTGTGAAAAATGCCAGTGGTAGTTTGATAGGGATTGCATTGAATCTGTAGATTGCTTTGTGCAGTACAGTCATTTTCACAATGTTGATTCTTCCAATCCAAGAACATGGTATATCTCTCCATCTATTTGTATCATCTTTAATTTCTTTCATCAGTGTCTTATAATTTTCTGCATACAGGTCTTTTGTCTCCTTAGGTAAGTTTACTCCAAGATATTTTATTCTTTTTGTTGTAATGGTAAATGGGAGTGTTTTCTTGATTTCACTTTCAGATTGTTCATCATTAGTGCATAGGAATGCCAGAGATTTCTGCACATTAATTTTGTATCCTGCTACTTTACCAAATTCATTGATTAGCTCTAGTAATTTTCCAGTAGCATCCTTAGGATTCTCTATGTATAGTATCATGTCATCTGCAAACAGTGACAGCTTTACTTCTTCTTTTCTGATTTGGATTCCTTTTATTTCCTTTTCTTCTCTGATTGCTGTGGCTAAAACTTCCAAAACTATGTTGAATAAGAGTGGTGAGAGTGGGCAACCTTGTCTTGTTCCTGATCTTAGTGGAAATGCTTTCAGTTTTTCACCATTGAGGATGATGTTGGCTGTGGGTTTGTCATATATGGCCTTTATTATATTGAGGAAAGTTCCCTCTATGCCTACTTTCTGCAGAGTTTTTATAATAAATGGGTGTTGAATTTTGTCGAAAGCTTTCTCTGCATCTATTGAGATGATCATATGGTTTTTCTCCTTCAATTTGTTAATATGGTGTATCACATTGATTGATTTGCATGTATTGAAGAATCCTTGCATTCCTGGAATAAACCCCACTTGATCATGGTGTATGATCCTTTAAATGTGCTGTTGGATTCTGTTTGCTAGTATTTTGTTGAGGATTTTTGCATCTATGTTCATCAGTGATATTGGCCTGTAGATTTCTTTCCTTGTGACATCCTTGTCTGGCTTTGGTATCAAGGTTATGGTGGCCTCGTAGAATGAGTTTGTGAGTATTCCTCCCTCTGCTATACTTTGGAAGAGTTTGAGAAGGATAGGTGTTAGCTCTTCTCTAAATGTTTGATAGAATTCATCTGTGAAGCCATCTGGTCCTGGGCTTTTGTTTGTTGGAAGATTTTTTATCACAGTTTCAATTTCAGTGCTTGTGATTGGTCTGTTCATCTTTTGTATTTCTTCCTGATTCAGTCTTGGCAGGTTGTGCATTTCTAAGAATTTGTCCATTTCTTCCAGGTTGTCCATTTTATTGGCATAGAGTTGCTTGTAGTAATCTCTCATGATCTTTTGTATTTCTTCAGTGTCAGTTGTTTACTTCTCCTTTTTCATTTCTAATTCTATTGATTTGTCTTCTCCCTTTTTTTCTTGATGAGTCTGGCTAATGGTTTATCACTATTGTTTATCTTCTCAAAGAACCAGCTTTTAGTTTTATTGATCTTTGCTATCGTTTCCTTCATTTCTTTTTCATTTATTTCTGATCTGATCTTTATGATTTCTTTCTTTCTGCTAACTTTGGTGTTTTTTAATTCTTTGTCTAATTGCTTTAGGTGCAAGGTCAGGTTGTTTTTTCTAGATGTTTCCTGTTTCTTAAGGTGGGATTGTATTGCTATAAACTTCCCTCTTAGAACTGCTTTTGCTGCATCCCATAGGTTTTGGGTCATCTTGCCTCCATTGTCATTTGTTTCTAGGTATTTTTTTATTTCCTCTTTGATTTCTTCAGTGATCACTTCGTTATTAAGTAGTGTATTGTTTAGCCTCCATGTGTTTGTATTTTTTACAGATCTTTTCCTGTAATTGATATCTAGTCTCATAGCATTATGGTCGGAAAAGATACTTGATACAATTTCAATTTTCTTAAATTTTCCAGGCTTAATTTGTGACCGAAGATATGATCTATCCTGGAGAATGTTCCATGAGCACTTGAGAAAAATACGTATTCTGTTGTTTTTGGATGGAATGTCCTATAAATATCAATTAAGTCCATCTTGTTTAATGTATCATTTGAAGCTTGTGTTTCCTTATTTATTTTCATTTTGGATGATCTGTCCATTGGTGAAAGTGGGCTGTTAAAGTCCCCTACTATGATTGTGTTACTGTCGATTTCCCCTTTTATGGCTGTCAGTATTTGCCTTATGTATTGAGGTGCTCCTATGTTGGGTGCATAAATAGTTACAATTGTTATATCTTCTTCTTGGATCGATCCCTTGATCATTATGTACTGTCTTTCTTTGTTTCTTTTAATAGTCTTTATTTTAAAGTCTATTTTGTCTGATATGAGAATTGCTACTCCAGCTTTCTTTTGGTTTCCATTTGCATGTAATATCTTTTTCCATCCCCTTACTTTCAGTCTGTATGTGTCTCTAGGTCTGAAGTGGGTCTCTTGTAGACAGCATATATATGGGTCTTGTTTTTGTATCCATTCAGCCAATCTGTGTCTTTTGATGGGAGCATTTAGTCCATTTACATTTAAGGTAATTATTGATATGTATGTTCCTATTCCCATTTTCTTGATTGTTTTGTGTTCGTCATTGTAGGTTTTTCCTTCTGTTGTGTTTCTTGCCTAGAGAAGTTCCTTTAGCATTTGTTGTATAGCTGGTTTGGTGGTGCTGAACTCTCTCCGCATTTGCTTGTCTGTAAAGGTTTTAATTTCTCCATCAAATCTGAATGAGATCCTTGCTGGGTAGAGTAATCTTGGTTGCAGGTTTTTCTCCTTTATCACTTTAAATATGTCCTGCCAGTCTCTTCTAGCTTGCAGAGTTTCTGCTGAAAGATCAGCTGTTAACCTTATGGGGATTCCCTTGTGTGTTATTTTTTGTTTTTCCCTTGCTGCTTTTAATATGTATTTTTCTTTGTATTTTATTTTTGACAGTTTGATTAATATGTGTCTCGGCATATTTCTCCTTGGATTTATTCTATATGGGACTCTCTGTGCCTCCTGGACTTGATTAACTCTTTCCTTTCCCATATTAGGGAAGTTTCAAGTATAATCTCTACAAATATTTTCTCAGTCCCTTTCCTTTTCTCTTCTTCTCTGGAACCCCTATAATTCAAATGTTGGTGCATTTAATGTTGTCCCAGAGGTCTCTGAGACTGTCCTCAGTTATTTTCATTCTTTTTTCTTTATTCTGCTCTGCAGTAGTTATTTCCACTATTTTATCTTCCACGTCACTTATCCGTTCTTCTGCCTCAGTTATTCTGCTATTGATCCCATCTAGACTATTTTTAATTTCATTTATTGTGTTGTTCATCATTGCTTGTTTCATCTTTAGTTCTAGGTCCTTGTTAAATGTTTCTTGCATTGTCTATTCTATTTCCAAGATTTTGGATCATCTTTACTATCATTATTCTGAATTCTTTTTCAGGTAGACTGCCTATTTCCTCTTCATTTGTTAGGTGTGGTGGGTTTTTATCTTGCTCCTTCACCTGCTGTGTGTTTTTCTGTCTTCTCATTTTGCTTATCTTTCTGTGTTTGGGGTCTCCTTTTTGCATGCTGCAGGTTCGTAGTTCCCGTTGTTTTTGGTGTCTGTCCGCAGTGGCTAAGGTTGTTTCAGTGGGTCGTGTAGGCTTCCTGGTGGAGGGGACTAGTGCCTGTGTTCTGGTGGATGAGGCTGGATCTTGTCTTTCTGGTGGGCAGGTCCACGTCTGGTGGTGTGTTTTGGGGTGTCTGCGGACTTTTTATGATTTTAGGCCACCTCTCTGCTAATGGGTGGCGTTGTGTTCCTGTCTTGCTAGTTGTTTGGCATAGGGTGTCCAGCACTGTAGCTTGCTGGTTGTTGAGTGAAGCTGAGTGCTGGTTTTGAGACTGAGGTCTCTCGGAGATTTTCGCCATTTGATAATACGTGGAGCTGGGAGGTCTCTTGTGGACCAGTGTCCTGAAGTTGGCTCTCCCACCTCAGAGGCACAGCACTGACTCCTGGGTGCAGCACCAAGAGCCTTTCATCCACACGGCTCAGAATAAAAGGGAGAAAAAGTAGAAAGAAAGAATTAGTAGAAGTAGAAAGAAAGAAAGAAAGAAAGAAAGAAAGAAAGAAAGAAAAGAGGGAGGGAGGGAGGAAGGAAGGAAGGAAGGAGGGAAGGAAGGAGGGAAGGAAGGACAGAAAGAAGAAAGAAGCTAAAGTAAAATAAAATAAAGTATGATAAAATATAATAGTTATTAAAATAAAAAATAATTATTAAGAAAAAATAAACAAAACGGACGGATAGAACCCTGGGAGAAATGGTGGAAGCAAAGCTATACAGACAAAATCCTACACAGAAGCATACACATACACACTCACATAAAGAGGAAAAGGGGACAAAATCATAAATCTTGCTCTCCAAGTCCACCTCTTCAATTTGGGACGATTCGTTGTGTATTCATGTATTCCACAGATGCAGGGTACATCAAGTTGATTGTGGAGCTTTAATCCGCTCCTTCTTAGGCTGCTCGGAGAGATTTCCCTTTCTCTTCTTTGTTCTCACAGCTCCCGGGTCTCAGTTTTGGACTTGGCCCCGCCTCTGCGTGTAGGTCGCCGGAGGGCATCTGTTCTTTGCTCAGACTGGACGGAGTTAAAGGAGCAGCTGCTTAGGGGACTCTGGCTCACTCAGGCCGGGGGGAGGGAGGGGCATGGAGTGTGGGGCGAGCCTGCAGCAGCAGAGGCCGGCGTGACGTTGCACCAGCCCGAGGCGCACCGTGCGCTCTCTCGGGGAAGCTGTCCCTGGATCCCTGGACCCCGGCAGTGGCGGGCTGCACAGGCTCCCCAAAAGGGGGTCGTGGACAGTGGCCTGCGCTCACACACAGGCCTCTTGGTGGCGGCAGCAGCAGCCCCAGCGTCCCACGCCCGTCTCTGGGGTCCGTGCTTTTAGCCGCGGCTCACGCCAGTCTCTGGAGCTCCTTTAAGCAGTGCTCTTAATCCCCTCCCCTCACGCAACAGGAAACAAAAAGGGAAGAAAAAGTCTCTTGCCTCTTCGGCAGGTCCAGACTTTTCCCTGGACCCCCTCCCGGCTAGCCGTGGTGCACTAACCCCCTGCAGGCTGTGTTCATGCCGCCAACCCCATTCCTCTCCCTGCGCTCCGACCCAAGCCCGAGCCTCAGCTCCCAGCCCCGCCCGCCCCGGCGGCTGAGCAAAGCCTCTCGGGCTGGTGAGTGCTTGTCAGCACCGGTCCTCTGTGCGGGAATCTCTCCGCTTTGCCCTACCCAGGTACGTGGGGACTTTCTTGCCTTTTGGGAGGTCTGAGGTCTTCTGTCAGCGTTCAGTAGGTGTTCTGTAGGAGTTGTTCCATGTGTAGATGTATTTCTGGTGTATCTGTGGGGAGGAAGGTGATCTCCGCGTCTTACTCTTCCGCCATCTTCCCTGGAAGTCTCTACTGGATTTTAATGCAAATTCTGATACACTTTTTTGTGGAGCCTGAAATTAGACTGTTTGACAAAAGACATGGTGCCCATTATTTTGAAAACCCTTCTGTACCACTGGGTTCATTTCCATTTAATCCCTTCACATGCAAGAAAATGATGGCATGTCTTTGCCAGTCTCCCCACTGTTTCCGTGGATGATGAAACTGCCCCCAAATTTTACTGAAACACAGAAAACTCATTAACTACTGTTGCAGCAGGACCAGGATGGCGGTGGAGTGCACTTTTGGGAGGCTGGGGGAAGATGTGCCTGCCGGAAAGAGACAGCAGGAATGCTGAAGTGATCCCTAAAATGGCAGCTGCCTGCTGTGCTCCTTGATGCCTGCATGGAAGGGCAGGGGACTTTATTTAAACAAGTGAACTCAGGAGACTAATACATTCCCACAGCCTTATATCACTGTGGAAGGAAAATATGCCCACTGGAGCCAAGCAATGCTAGACACAGCCTTTTAGACTCCATGTTGATACTTAATACCCTGAAATTGGGGCACAGTTTGTCGAGCTCATCACATAATGAGAATGGTGCCTTTCACGTTATTTAAAAGTATCACACTCACAAAGCCATCCAAAGAAGGAAAGAAAAATCGTACGAGTGGACAAGATAATCCCAGTAAGCATAGCCTTGTTATTTTTTCCTCCTCTTCCTCACTGCAAGAGACACCAAGATGTCTCTGCTCTGCCTTCACATACTGAAGAGTATGTGGGTGGTGAGCCATCTGCTGTGGTGCCCGAGGAGTGTGAAGCTACAGCAGATAGGCCAGTGTGAGTGGTGGGAGGAGACCAGAATCTGAGATGAGGCAGGAGCATCTTGCAGTGTTGGAAGTCTGGCATTTTTTATTGGCCTTTGCAAAAAAAAATAAAAGGGCTTCATCTCTGCAGCTGTATTGAGCTGTCCTCATATAAAATCTAAATCCAAGTTTGAACTCAAACCTTTCTTGTCTCCCTTTTCCCCCACCCATCCTCCATTTTGTTTCGCTAAGCTTTGTAAAATCTCTTGTCTGTCTTGTTTATAGATTTCCTCCTAGCCAGGGACATCTCCTTGCCCCTTTGAACCACACAAATATTTGTAGTGCTTTATGGAATTGGCCTCCTTGCCTGGCTTTGGTTAGCAGAACACAGCCTGTAGAGATTATAGCTTCTGGTCCCTGCCTTCTCATTCCTGATAGGCTGAAAAAACAGGTTAGAAAGTGTTCCTTTAACTGAGAGACTGGCTATGCTAAAAATAAAGCAACTAAAATGTAAAGACATTCTGCATACAGGTTTGCAACAGGCTAATGGACAGCCTATTTTGATCTTAAAAAATATATATATATATATTTCGTGCTTTGGAATTGTTGCAACTTATGAAAATTAGTCTGTACTCTGTCCCCAGTAGGGCCTAACAAACAAACTGCTTATGGGCCTGGAGTCATAAGGAATAAAAATGCATTTTCAACACATCTTACAGAAAATAATAAGACAGAAGACAGAGGAAAAAGAAACTCTTTTAAGAAGCAATGCATGCCTTTCTTCTTTAGAAAAATCACTTTAACAATGAGGAGGACAGAAATTACCAGGATGAAGTGAATCTCAAGCAAGAGGCACTTACCTATTTTAGGATACATGAAAAAACAACAGCAACATTGTGGAAACACCTGTCATGGCATATATCCTTTTTAGAAAAAGCGGCCTCATTTGAAATAGAGATTTATAAGTAACTATGAAATTCCTCACAAATCAGTTCTCTAATAATTATTTGGATGTAGACATTGGCTCAGAATTTCTATAGAAAGAAGCTCTGTTTTTGAAGTAGACTATTTTAAATCATGAAAAGAAGTGGCCAAGAATGTAGAACCTTGGCCAGAATTGACAAGAGGCCACATTCTCTTCTTTACTAGAAAGAGCTAGATATTAAAAACAAAATAAAAAATAACAAAACCTCCCCAAACAAACAAACAAGAACCACTGGGAGAGATGAGGGAGTTGATGGAGAATTTATCCCTTTTTCTGCTTTCTTTTCATTTTATTTGTTCCAACTCTAAAATAACATCAGCAGTTGGTGGAAGGGGATGGCTCTAGTAAGACATGATGATAAAGTAAGACAAGTTTTCTTTCTTTGCTTGGATGGACTTATCATGATAAGTTTATGGTGAAGTGTCTGTTTTAATTATTTTGTTTTAGTAAGCATTTATTTTAATGTATAATTAGTTATGATCATTCTTAAACTCTTTCCAAGTACATACATCTTTTCATATGTGGGGACCTACTTGTTTTTGAAAGAAGAGAAAAATATGAAGAGAATAATGATGAGCCAGCCTTTCTCTCTGCAGAGAATTGAGAACCTAGGTTCCCTACAACATAAAAACATGAAGGAAACAGTTTTTTGACAAAAAGGGAAATAAGGCCATGGCACCAATGACTAATGAATAAGTGGCATCGTGAGACCTTTCTCCGTGGAGTTCTCTACCAATAATCATGAGGGGCACATTGATGGGATACTTGGTGGTGTCAGCCCTCCGCTGACTAGAGGACCATTGACTCTCATGCACCTGTTGGTGAAATATTGTCTCAGGTGGGATTTGCCAATGCCCTTTCCCCTTGGGTGCCAATTGAAGATCTTCAAAGTGAAAATATTTCTGGAACCATCCTGTGCCTTTATAGTCGGCCGCCATTATTTAGCTGTTAATGTTGCATTTCCTTGCTATGGGAGGGCTGGGAAAGGCTGGTTTCCTGAAGGGCTTTCAGTAAATATTGGATGCATGTATTCTGCTACTGTGTACACCCTCTAGCACTTGGCTTTTAATTTTTACATCTGAATTATGAAATGCCACCTCTACCAGCTACTGCCAGGAGCTGGGAACATTAATATTGATGTCCAGAAAGGCTGGAAGTGCAGCTACAGGATGAGTTAAAGATGAGAATTATCAAGCAGAGCATCTGAGTAAATAAATCCACTCTGCAATGTGCTTACCTTTCACCCCAAATTTTAAAGGGAATTTTTTTTTAAAGAAAGAGAAAAATCAACATATGATCTGAGCCCACTGAATGCAGCATAGAAATGTTTCCCTCTTCCCACCCACACTCACCACTCATCATAAACATGTCTGATTGGCATGGGCTGCATGCACCAAGGTATGTGTTGCAGCACCAGATGATATAAACAGAAAAAAAGGGAGGAACAGGAGAGAGAGGAGAAAGGCAGATGTGGACAGGATATGAGTTCCCTTGCAATTGTATACAACGTTATAACCACATCAATGTACAGAAAGCAAACTGATGCTTTCAATGTTTGGGAACAGTCTGCTGGCCTAAGGCAAATTTCACATTAAAACCCTATTTCAGTTGTGCCCTAAAAGTGAGGAGAAGTGCTGTGGTTCTGAGTGAAGTACACTTTGAATGTCTTATCCCTACCCTCAGCCTTGCAAAGTGAAGCTCCTGGGGCAGGGGACCTAAATGAAACAAAAGCCACGGGAGACAAGCCCAGAGCTCTTTGTCCCCTGGTCGCCACTCCACAATTTGCACAGCTGTGGCCGTGTCCACAAACCAGTCTGAAGCCCTGGTATGAGGAATGATTGCAAATCTGCTGAACCAGCCCGTGCTCAGTGGAGTAGAGAGGTGCTCCTTTTCCATTTTTAAACATGACTCTCCTTCATACAGTTTGATTTTCCATCAGGAACAAAGGTTAAGAATCCTCATGTAATTATGGGAAAGCCAAGAATAGTTTTTCTTTAGGAAATCTAAAACCAAAACCCAAGAAATGAAGGCCAAAGTAGATTTGGTTCTAGATACCCTTTCAATACTTACTTTCCTTCAGATACCCTCCCTTCCCTTTTGGGATTAAATAAGGGTAGGTGACAATGTTCTGGACTTCGAAAGGTACTAATCATGAGGAAATTAAGTACAAAGCAATAGAAACGCTGTAAACATACTGTGGTACTATAGCTTGAATAAATTAGTACATAGATATACACATGCAAAATGTCTTCAGAATGGGAGGGTGGATCAGAAATGCTTTCACAGAAAAGGTGACCATCTTAAAGAATGCAATGGATGTGTTTTAATGATGCACAATGGAGGGCTTGCCCATCAAAAGTGACCCCTTCATCATTGCCTGGGGATACTTTCCTTGGCCCTTGCATTGCCATAGTGCATGGAAGAAGGTTGCAGGGCCTTAGTTCAGTCTCAGATTCAACTGGACTGCAGAGTACCAGCAAAATCAAGTGGTTGAAATGACTGTCTATGTGAATGACTGGGGGATTGTGCTAAAATGCAGATTCTGATTCATTTGATTTGGGATAAGGCCTGAACATCTGTATTTCTAATAAAGAGTCAGTGATGCTGATATTGCTGGTCTGTGGATCACACTTTGAAAAGCACAAGTATAGGACCAACAATGAAAATTTCCATATCAAAATTGTGTGTATGTGTACATGTCCATGTTAAGCTAGTGATGGTGATGGGGGTACTAAAACTGTTGAGCCAGGTGTCCTCTGAAAGCATGAGCTGGATTGGGAGAACTATACATAGAGTCTAATAGTATTTGGTATCCTAGCTCCCCTTATTAAACAATGGCATTTCATTTGGGTCCAAGCCTGGAAGTTTTGTACTGGGGTTATCTGTGGTACTTTTAAAATTCTCTTTTCCCCTGAAATCTCAGTAGAGCAAAACTTGGCTTGCATTATTAGATGAATTATGACTAAAAATTCTATTTCCTTTTCTGTAGCAATAAAAATGTGCTCATAACCCCTTCAGAATTCACTGCTGCACGTTTGGGCAGTTTCTGCCAAGCTGCTTCAGGGTGTTTCACAAATCTATATAGACCTGATCACAAGGGATTCTGTTTCAAAGTCTGGTTGCTAAGCTTTTCTAGGAGTTTATTTCACAATAGAGCATTTTTGTTGCTTCTCTACTGTTTCAGCATTCAGTGGTTCAGTAAGGACTTACTGAAGACCTACTTTGTGCAAAAAAGGTCCTGGGGACTAGAAAGATGCATAAATCTTGGTCATACTGACCTGAGTGTAAATTCCAGTTCTACCGTGTAGAAACCACATAGCTTTGGGAAAGTTTATATGGCCTCGGCCTCAATTGTCTCATCTGTAAAATTGGAATAATAATGCATTTTAATGTGTAAGAATCACACAAGATAATGTATGTAAGGTCCTTAGCATGGGATCTGTAAAGACTAAATAAAATTAGTGATAGTGACAATTGTATTTTATGGTACCTACAATGAAGAACATCAAAGACCTAGCACTAGATCCTAAATTCTACAAATGTTGCAATATCTCATTGTTGAAAACATATTCTGAGATATAAATAATCTGCTTTATATAGAGAGAGCATTGTGTGTGTGTGTGTTTTCTATAGCCTCTAGAAACTGACACATAGTCTTACAATCTTGGTTAATATTCAAAACAAAGATTTTATTTGAGAAGAAAAATGACTGGGAAGGGAGCTTAAGTTTATGAAATAAATAATGTGCCAAAAGGAGCTCCTAGAAACATGGAGCTCTTAAATTCCTGAAGTCTTATTCTTTATTTCTTCCTACAATTAGACAAAAGAATATGCTGATATTCAAGCAGTAAATGTTTGTTTTGGTCTTATTAAGGTAACCTAATTAAAGAAAAGAGAATTCCCCAGGTGAGATGTAAAACCCGATGAACTAGCTTAAGAGAGCCGGGACCCTGATGTTTATTCCACTTTATTATCCCCAACATCTAGCATATGGTGCCAGGACCATATTTATTGAAATGAGGTAAACTAGATTTTCCACTCATGGTTAAAACATTTATTTCATTAAAATAATTTGAAATAATTTAAAGCTAGTATAAATCGTAAGACCCAGTTCAGAAAGCTCAGTTGGGCTTTATAAGGTACCAGCATTTTTGCCAATGGAGAGGTGGCTAAAAATGGGGCAAAGGAGTGGGCCAGGGCTGTTTGGAGCCTGATCTTTGTGATTAGAGTGTGGAACAGCATCTGTGGACTAAATGAGTTAAAGTCTCAGAAACTGCTCATGAGAGATCCTCCACCAGATACGTGAATTTGGACAGTTTTTTTTTTTTTTTAATTATTTTTGGGCTTCAGTTTTCCCATGTGTTAAATGAAAGGATTGTACTAAAATACACACAAGTTTAATTCTATCTCTATCATTAAATAATTATCATTATTTTATCTTCTGTTGGGCAAAGTAATTTGACATTTAAAACTTCTATCCTCAAACCATTTTTTTGAGTCTTCAGTGCTATAACTGCCTAAGACTTATACATCTAGATGGCTATTCCTAAATCACTAATGTAAATAAAATACAGTAACCAGCATGTTATCAAAGATAGTTAAGGACACTAGTGGATACTATTATTATTGTTCCATTTTACAGATAAGGAAACACAAATAGGTAATTTGTCCAAGGTCACACACCTATAAAAGGGTGATGTCAGAATTTGAATATGAGACAGTTTACTTTCAGATATTACACTTTTAACCTATTTGCTGTGCTGACTCCTTCTAAGTTTTTCACGACGATGGGTGGGCAAGACAACACATGAAAACACACTTTAGCAAAATTTGTTCCAAAGGTGCCAAGTAGATCAACTTGGTCTCAGTAGAACAGAGATATTAGGACATAACAAGAAATGATAGAGTGATGCCAAAGGAAGTAGATGACACCTGATGGTGGAAAGAATAGAAGTTTATAATTAGGCAGAACTGAACTCTGAGTTCAGTTTTGCCACTTCCTAGATGTAGCATCTTGCAACAGTCATTTAACCACATCTCAGGTCTTTTATCTGTAAAATGGTCATAATATTATAAACTGCTCAGGGTTGTTATGAGGATTAACTGAGATTATACATATAACTATAATATTCTATATTCTATAATTATATATTCTCAATATGTATAATATATATACATACATATAAAAAATGAGAGCGTCTACACTGGGGTGGAAGGAGGTCATGAGAGGATTATGGGAGATTTGCAAAGGTAGAAATTACATGTTCAAAATAGTTTTTACCATACTATCTTAGAAGACGCTTGATATTCTTTGGATTATTCTTTGGATGCCTGATCTAAGAGGATGCTTCCTCTCCCCATCTGGATTGTAAATCCCTTGAAGACAAAGAAAGGCCCTTCTGTGGTCTGTGTCCCCATGATAGCCAGGTGGTACTAGATACATGATGGCAAAAAGTTAGTAAATGCTTCATGAGTGATATTTTGAGGGTATCCCTGCATATCTGTATATGGAATAAAGTAGCAACAGACTGGGAAAAGGAGATTAGCTAGGAGGCTGCTGGGGACAAGAGAAACATTTCCACTTTAAATCTACCAAGTCAGCAGTTCAGAATCTGTATTTATTTGCCTTTTAAAATGAATATTAATTTTCCTTTAAATATATGGGTGAGGGACTAAACAAATTGGACCTTGGATTTATTTACTAAGATTCAGTCCCTGATTATTCTCTTCTTTAAATCATCCTGCTGCCATACTGCAGGCCCTTCCAAGCATTAATATTAATGTTGCCTTGCTTCTGGTCGAGGATGGTGGATGTGGCATTTCGTAATTCAGATGTAAAAGTGAAAAGGGCCTCACAATTTCAACTCCAGTGCCTTTACTGTGCCGTGTGAGGAATAGGGAAATTGGAGTACCCCAAAACGATTCAAAAATTAATAACATTTTTCTTAAGATATTTAATCCCTTGTGAGAATGTTCCGGATTTCTATTTGATCAAAAGGATGTGTAATGTCCAGTTTTGGTTCTAATCACGCTTGTGTGGACATAGTTTTAATACTGTTTTTTTTTAGTTGAATTTATCCTTTCATTCATTCATCCAACAGATATTTATTCTGTGCCTGGCATTCACCAAGCTGGAGATAGTCTTGAACCAAAGTCTCTGCACTCGGCACAGTTTGAATCTATTCCTCTCAGTCTAGTAGAAACACAAAGTCAAACTGTAATTAGTTCACTGGACTGATGATAATTGAGCACCCATGTAAATCAGGTACTGCTCTGAGTATTGGAGTTATCTACCAGTGAATAACACGGGATCTCTCTCAGGGAGCTATCGGTCTAGTGGAGGGAGCCGACACACAAACAGAAAACAGAGGGTGATAAAGGGTATCCTGGCCGGAAGTAGCAGCTAGCCAGGGGAATGTCCGGGAAGATGGGAGGGGAAAGGTATTTCAACACAAAAAGCACCATGTGAAAAAGACCGAAGGCAAAAGAGAGTATGGAGAATGCTAACAGAGAAACAAAAGTAAGAATGCAGGAGTCTAAGAATGGAGTACAGAAACCAAAAGGAAGTAGTCCGGGAGGTTGGAGAGATAAGAAAGTTCTGGAATGTGAGAGCCTGGTGTGCCACATCAAGGCATTTGGACTTGATCCCTAATTACAGGAAATTTTCTCCTCTAGTGCAGGAATCAAGCCTGGCCTGCTTTATTTCTGTGCCTTTAGTGCCTAGTAAATGCTGAATAAGTACTGCGCGAGTGAGGGGATAAGCTGAATGCAGAGGGGCTGGGGCAAGGTGTAGGGATGGTGATGCCGCGAGCTGCTATTCGTCAGAAAGAGTGCTCTGACTGTGTGGGTGTGCTCATTGGGCCCAAGGCTGAGGCCAGCGAGCTTGTTAGTAGACCATTGCATTGACCCCAGCAAGACAATACGGTGTGTAAACTAGGATGGTGGCAGTGGCAGTGAGGTTTTCTGCCAGTTGGGAGGAGGGACACTTCTTTGCTTCCTTCTGTGTAGTCTTCATGTGGTTAAATTATTTGTGTTTGATTTTAGTTTGTTTACTTGTTGGTTGGTGTTTTGCAGAGTTCTTGAATTTTTATTCCTTCCTTTTTTTTTTTTTCCTCCTTGACCCCTTAGGAGTCCCCCACCTTCAAAATGTGCTTGCTTGGTCGCAATATCAGTGTCAGGCACCCAGCAGACACTCTAAAGACAAGTTGTGTTTTAGTAACTGACGTCATCTGGAAGTATTTAGTCTTTGATTCCACAAACGTTCTCCTTTTAATGTGTCTCATTTAGATAATCAGTATTGGCTTGGTATTGAACTGTGGTTCAGAGGTCCTTGCTTACACTACGATCTTCAGGTCCCAAATCTGTATTAATAAAACCCTTCTTCTGGCCTTGCTTTCCTCCAATATTATCTGCTTACTGGTTGCAGAAGTGATTGAGTGCCACAGCATCTCTCTACACTCCTGATGTCCTGCATCCATCTACCGTTTGCTGGCTTATTTCCCATTGATAAAATCCACATTCTCTGTACTCCCTGGTAATGACAAGGGAATTGTAAACTCCTTGTGGTGGGGAGTTACTCCATGTTTGAAATCCAAACTGACAAAGATTTCCACATTTCAGATTGCCGTGAAGTTCTCTATGTAAACCTATTACAAAATGTCCCTTGAGGCAGTCAAAGCAAACTATTAGGGCTGAGAGAGAAAAAGAAAAAAAAAAAAAGTTCTAAGGGGGCTTTTCTGAGTCTTGAAAGTACCTCCCCTCAAGTAATTTTTTTTTCTTTTTTTTGTGGTATGCGGGCCTCTCACTGTTGTGGCCTCTCCCGTTGCGGAGCACAGGCTCCGGACGCGCAGGCTCAGCGGCCATGGCTCACGAGCCCAGCCGCTCTGCGGCATGTGGGATCCTCCCGGACTGGGGCACGAACCCGTGTTCCCTGCATCGGCAGGCGGACTCTCAACCTCTGCGCCACCAGGGAAGCCACCCTCAAGTAATTTTTAATCTCTCCCCAAAATTAAATATCTGTGCAGGTGATACAAATGATAAAGAGTTTAACAGAGAGAGATCATATCCTGTAGCATTTTTAAGAAGGAGCTTGTTTTCGTGCTGGCCTCTGGTGGATGGGATGCTGGATTACTGAACACTAGAGGAGAGGGATTCCTGGTAGAAGGAAATGCAAAGACAAGGTGCAGAGGGGAAGAAAGCATGATGTTCAGTAGAATGTGGTCGTAGGATCAGTGTGGACGGATGGTAGGAGGTGGAATAGAAAACTACGTTTTAGGTTATAGTGTGGAGGGTCTTGTGTGAAGGACTGAAGGGTCTGCTTTTACTTAGCGAAGAATAGGTGCAAAGTGGAAAAGCACTGCTGTGGGAGGAGCGGTCTCTGTGTGCTCTGGTTAGGAACAGAAAGCTCCACGTGGGAGGTGGAGTCTTTGTAACAATCCTTGATCATTCACATGAAGTGTGAAGAGGCAGTTCACTCAGATGGCAGAATAGCGTGCTGAAAGGCGTAGCTGTGTCAGGGCACCAGGTACACGGGGAAATGTTTAAACCTCCATGTATATCTCTCTGTGCTTGATTCTTTGTCGGCCTTTTATTTAGTGAGACAGAAAGATGAAAGCTAAGCAAGAAGCCAAAAAACCCCAGCATACCCAAAAGCAAGACGGGGGAGTTACGGGTAACGGGTGGGGTGGTGACTGCCAACGTCTATTTACGCCTCAGTCATCAAGTGTAATTGTGTCCTGGGTTCCCTGATGTGTCGAATCATAAGCTCGAACATTTTTATGTCAATGTTCTCTTCCACGGATGTGTTTTCATCATATTTACTTCCCATCCCCCCTCGCCTTCTGTCACCCTGGTACAACTTGCCCTGCTCATGGGACTTTGATTTCTTTTTTCAAACCACCTTGTTCCCATTTGGGCCTCTTATGACCCTCACTCTCTGTCCATAATGAGGCCATGCTAATTCGTGCTGTGAGCTGATGAGTTTTCTTTCAGCGTGGAGAGAGGTCATGAGGCACGGCAAGGGGATGTTTCTTTCTTCCTGCGGCTGCTGCTCTAGAGGTCTGACCGATTTACTCTCTCATTGTCATTGGATGGGTTCCCGCAGAAACGAGTGGCTGAATCTGTCTGGGTTACAGGCAGGGAGGAGGGCGTACAGGGATGGAAGAGGCTGAGGATGAGAATAGAGCAGGAGGGAGAAGGGACTGGGCGGGGGGGAGCAGTGCCATTTGGCCTATTGAAATGCCATCCGCTCTGTCAGTGGGGGACAGAGGCCAACAATTTGTGTGACATGATTAGTACAGGAAAGCAAATTAAACAGTTATTAGAGGGAGGCAATCAATTGACACCTGGCAGTAGGCTGTGAGAAGATCTGTCGGTCTCCTTTATTAATTGAAGAGATGCCTTCAGGGGAGCCCTAAATATGCTTAGTTAGTTACACCAAAGGCCCCGTCTCTTAGCATGTAACCTATCATTATTATTAGCAGTAATACAATAATATTAATAGCAAATATTATTTTCTCTGGAATGGTAGCTCTTAGAGAGTGTTTTATTACTCTATTGTTATTACTGTTGTTATTAGTGTGAGAAATGTGTCTCTCTCACGCTGGGCTTTAACTAGCATCTTTATGAGTACTATATATTCTTTTATTTAGGCAAAAGGATTTGTTTGTGAGGGGAATTTTCCCTTTCCTGCCTCACTACTCTGAAACTTAACTTGATAAGAGAAGCACCCCAGACTAAGAAGAGGGTGATACATGTCATCAGCGGAAAGTTGCATTCTCAAATAATGCGGCGAGGCAGCTGCAATGTCACTGAATGCACAATGGCATATAAGCATGAATTTTGAGTTTTCTTTCATTTATTTCATCCAAGCTTAAGCTGGGCAATGACTAGCTGTCTTGTGGTAGGAATTTCAGCATCAGATAAGAAAATGGACGGGTCCTTTATGGTTCCTTCTATGGTTCCTTCTACCCTGAAAATCAGCAACCCTCTGTTTGATGGAGCTATATGAAGAATGACCAAATGATTAAGAAAAAACTGTGCCACTTCTGGAAAAATAGCACTGCTGGATTCTTGCTTCATATAATCAAAAAGAGATCTTCTTTCAGTGAGCTTCCTAACCCTTGCCCAGTGAAGGCAATGTTAGGAAGATGACCTCTATCAAAACTAATGCTTGGGCTAAGGAAGAAAGTTAAGGATTATTCTCCTGCTGCTTAGGACATTATGTGAACATCTCAGGTAGGATGCAGACGTTATATATATCTAGGAATCAATTGAGAGTAACTCCTAGCAGCTGAGATCCAGAGTGGGCTGGAAAATTTTAGGTAGGGGTGTGTGTGTGTGTGTTTGTGTGTGTGTGGTGATATGAGATGGAAACACACACACAAAAACTCCCCTCTTTTCAAACCTCCATCATTTTTTCCCTATTTGTCTCCAACGGAAAGTTTCTTTACCCCAATTTGTGAGCTACTTTCTTTCTTTGTCCTTTGTCAACAGAAAGAGTCACCTTCTAGGCCAGTGCTTCTCAACTTTATCTCAATTTTAGTGTGTATATGAATCATTGGGGACTTTATTAAAATGGAGGTTCTAATTCAGTGCATCTTAGGTGGGGCTTGACATTGTGCATCCCTAACAAACTCTTAGGTGATAGAGATGATGTTAGTCAGTGGACCACACTTGGAGTAGGAAGGCTTTAAACTGGCCCATGTCTCTTTTATTTCGCCTTTTCTAAAGAGTGACTAAAGAATAAATTGACCTTCTTCCTTTCTCTCCTGGTCTCCACCAGAAGTGGAGTAAGAGGGGTAGCTACATGGCTAAGCATAAACGCTTCACACAGGAGGAAACAGCAGTGAACTAGGGTACCAGCCCTATTCTCTTGCCTCACAGGTTTGACTTATGGAGGCCAGAGGCAGAGAATGATTCAGAATTTTATCAGTTCAGTAACCAAAAGAGTTGGTGAAAGTAGATTAAAGCTCTAAAGACATGAGATTCTATAAACCTGCACATCTGAAAAGCCATGTTGGTCAAAGATCCTAAGGCATGTTTTCTTATGTTATTAAGAAGCAATCCTCTGCAAAACCCTTACTACCAGCTTACAGGAAATTTGACAGTAGGTGGTATGTTATACCCTATAATTTTCTATCATCTTAAACTTCTTTTTTACAAGGCACACAAAAGAATTGTGCAGAAATGGAGAAACAGAGATAGAAAGGGGGTAAAAAAGTTGTGCCAGTTAGACTTAAATTGCTATGCTGGGTGATGAGAAGGAAGGATAAAGGATCTAGTATTAGATTCCAGAAATTCAGGGAAGGTAATTTTCATTGCCTATAGTGAAAATCTGTGAAGGAGTAACTCAGAGGAAAAAGAAGATGGAAACAAGAACTATGGAAGGTTGGAGTAAATTCATGTAGAGGTAGAATCAAGGTCAGATTCTTCCATCTATTGTCTTTTTTTTTTTTTTTTTTTTTTTTGAGGTAGGATTGTATTGCTCTAACCTTCCCTCTTAGAACTGCTTTTGCTGCATCCCATAGGTTTTGGGTTGTCGTGTTTTCATTGTCATTTGTTTCTAGGTATTTTTTGATTTCCTCTTTGATTTCTTCAGTGATCTCTTGGTTATTTAGTAGTGTATTGTTTAGCCTCCATGTGTTTGTATTTTTTACAGATTTTTTCCTGTAATTGATATCTAGTGTCATAGCATTGTGGTCAGAAAAGATACTTGATATGATTTCAATTTTCTTAAATTTGCCAAGGCTGGATTTGTGACCCAAGATATGATCTATCCTGGAGAATGTTCCATGAGCACTTGAGAAGAAAGTGTGTTCTCTTGTTTTGGGATGGAAAGTCCTATAAATATCAATTAAGTCCATCTTGTTTAAAGTTATCTTTTAAAACTTGTGTTTCCTTATTTATTTTCATTTTGGATGATCTGTCCATTGATGAAAGTGGGTTGTTAAAGCCCCCTACTATGATTATGTTACTGTCAATTTCCCCTTTTATGGCTGTTAGCATTTGCCTTATGTATTGAGGTGCTCCTATGTTGGGTGCATAATTATTTATAATTGTTATATCTTCTTCTTCGATTGATCCCTTGATCATTATGTTGTGTCCTTATTTGTCTCTTGTAATAGTCTTTATTTTAAAGTGCATTCTGTCTGATATGAGAATTGCTACTCCATCTTTCTTTTGATTTTCATTTGCATGGAATATCTTTTTCTAACCCCTCACTTTCAGTCTGTATGTGTCCCTAGGTCTGAAGTGGTTCTTTTGTAGACAGCATATATACAGGTCTTGTTTTTGTATCCATTCAGCTAGTCTGTGTCTTTTGGTGGGAGCATTTAATCCATTTACATTTAAGGTAGTTATCAATATGTATGTTCCTATTACCATTTTCTTAATTGTTTTGGGTTTGTTATTGTAGGTCTTTTCCTTCTCTTGTGTTTCCTGCCTAGAGAAGTTCCTTTAGTATTTGTTGTAAAGCTGGTTTGTTGGTGTTGAATTCTCTTAGCTTTTGCTTGTCTGTAAAGGTTTTAATTTTACCATCAAATCTGAATGAGATCCTTGCTGGGTAGAGTAATCTTGGTTGTAGATTTTTCCCCTTCATCACTAAATATGTCCTGCCACTGCCTTCTGGCTTGGAGAGTTTCTGCTGAAAGATCAGCTGTTATCATTATGGGGATTCCCTTGTATGTTATTTGTTGTTTTTCTCTTGCTGCTTTTAATATTTTTTCTTTTTATTTAATTTTTGATAGTTTGATTAATATGTGTCTTTGCATGTTTCTCCTTGGATTTATCTTGTGTGGGACTCTCTGCGCTTCCTGGAATTGACTGACTATATCCTTTCCCATATCTGGGGAGTTTTCAACTATAATCTCTTCAAATATTTTCTCAGTCACTTTCTTTTTCTCTTTTTCTTCTGGGACCCTTATAATTCAAATGTTGTTGCGTTTAATGTTGTCTGAGAGGTCTCTGAGGCTGTCCTCAATTCTTTTCATTCTTTTTTCTTTATTCTGCTCTGTGGTAGTTATTTCTACTCTGTTATATTCCAGGTCACTGATCTGTTCTTCTGCCTCATTTATTCTGCTATGGATTCCTTCTAGAGAATTTTTAATTTCATTTATTGTGTTGCTCATCGTTTTGTTTGCTCTTTAGTTCTTCTAGGTTTTGTTAAACGTTTCTTGTATTTTCTCCATCCTATTTCCAAGGTTTTGGATCATCTTTACTATCATTACTCTGAATTCTTTTTCAGGTAGACTACTTATTTCCTCTTCAATTTTTTGGTGTGGTGGGTTTTTGCCTTGTTCCTTCATCTGCTGTGTGTTTCTGTGGCTTCACATTTTGCTTAACTTACTGTGTTTGGAGTGTCCTTTTCGCTGGCTGCAGGTTTGTAGTTCCCATTGTTTTTGGTGTCTACCCCCGGTGGCTAAGGTTAGTTCAGTAGGTTGTGTAGGCTTCCTGGTCGAGGAGACTGGTGCCTGTGTTCTGGTGGATGAGGCTGGATCTTTTCTTTTTGTGTGTGCGGGTCCACATCCGGTAGTGTGTTTTGGGGTGTTTGTGACCTTATTATGATTTTAGGCAGCCTGTCTGCTAATGGCTGGGCTTGTGTTCCTGGCTTGCTAGTTGTTCGGCATAGGGAGTCAAGCACTGTAGCTTGCTGGTCGTTGAGTGGATGTGGGTCTTAAGAGTTGAGATGGAGATCTCTGGGAGAGCTTTTGCCATTTGATATTACAGGGAGCCGGGAGATCTCTGGTGGACGCTTGTCCTGAACTCGGCTCTCCCACTCAGAGGCACAAGCCTGACAGCTGGCTGGAGCATGAAGACCCTGTCAGCCATATGGCTTTTGGGAAGTCTGAGGTCTTCTGCCAGCGTTCAGGAGGTGTCCTGTATGAGTTGTCCCACGTGTGCATGTATTTCTGATGTATTTGTGGGGAGGAATATGATGTCCACATCTTACTCCTCCGCCATCTTGAAGGTCTCTCAGTGTGTTGTTTTGATAAGTGTAGGGGTGTGCAAGAAAGTTAGGATAACTTGGAGAAGGTGTGGGTTAAAGAAAAACAGATATTCATGTTAAATGTCCTTACAACATAAACAAACAAAAAACTAAGGGGTGGAAGGAAACTTTTAGGGGTGATGGATATTTTATTATCTTGATTGTAGTGATAGTTTTATGAATGTATGCAAATCTCCAAACTCATTAAATTATATACATTAAATATGTGCAGTTGTTTTATATATTAACTATACCTCAATAATGCTGTTTCAAAAAGTCAATGGTTATATACAGGAGAAATGTATAGAGCATTCCAACCCGGGAAAATAAAAAGTACTTATCTCCCTCCTCCAAAAAAAAAGAAAAAACTACTCAGATACTTATTCCTTTAATATTGGTGCTAATATCACAGCCATCAAGGACATAGAAGAGGAATAGGCTTCTTATTTTCCTGTGGAAATAACAAGGAAGGCAGCGATCTTTGGCCCGCTACTTCTCCGTTTTTTGAAGGAGAAGAAAAACCTCAAGTTGTCTACTCTGTATCCCTTCAAAAACTCTTTGTTATGCTGGAATGCTGACTAAGACTGTGGGAGTTGTCAGTCAAGTCAGTCCAGATGGCAAAGATTCTTGCTGTGTCTCTCCCACCCATCTTCCCATCCTAAATAAGCATGAGGGTGCAGCAAGGGCATCACTCAGTGGGGACCACCAGCAGGAACCTGACAGAGCACAGCATATCTGTATTCACTGGGACCCTCAGAGCCCCACTTGATTTCAGCCACAACAATATAATGCATTTCAGCAGCATAAATATGTGATAGAGATATTATCAATTGAATGACAGCTGTGAGAGGGACTGAGGGAGGGGCCTCTGTGGAGATATTCCAGATCTCCCCTGAGACATCAAATTTGGGTTTAAATCTGAGGAAGATGCAGGTGCTTTTCTTTATAACCAAAGTAATCTTGGTGATATTCTACATGTTGTTTATTATCTTTTTCTAAGTTTCTGGTTTTCCATATCTCTTTGCGTCTCACACCAAGAAAACTTCTTGAGAACCATTTTGATCATCTCTCCAACAACTTTGTTTTCCTAATCTGTTCAATTAGTTATATTCATAAAGATATTTCTAGACTGAAAGGCCCCATCTTTCTGCCACCCTTCCTACTTCAACGTGAGTCATGCCCAGCACAGGTCATTAGCATAGTGCTAATGCTTTGAGTGAGGTCCCAGAAAACACCTTTGATTACTTAAGGGAACATGGGTAATTGCCAGCCTCAATGTTTAAACAAACAGAGAGACAAGCATGCCTCCCCAGCTCACAAATACATGAAAATCAAATTACCCAGCTAACAGGCTAAATATAGTTTGGGGTTTTAGCCTCCTTTTTCTAACATATACCAACAAATGGAAAGGTTAAAAATGTGACAGTTGGCTCACACTGAACATATCCTTTTGATTCTGGAGTGTTTTTCGCTTCATCTTTAAAATTTGTTGTTTATCTCATTTTCTTTGTTTGCAGGCTTGAGAAATTAGTCATTTTCTCTGAGAAAATCAGATAGTGGACATGACTCATTCAATCTCTAGGTCATTCATTTTAAACCATCTCAAAGTTCTTCTCACTTCCCAAAATTCTTATCATCTCCCGACTGAGGAAAGAATGGATTGCTACCCTTTTCTTGCAGATAGACAGTTATTCATGTAATTAAAATCCCCACCAGACAGGTAATAATACATCATTTCCCCCTTAGTGCCTTCTACCAAGAAGGCAAAGAAAGAGGCTGTTACAGATGAGGTGGTGAAGGGGGCGAGAGCTATATTAAGAGAGCTATATCCTGGGGCTTCCCTGGTGGCGCAGTGGTTGAGAGTCCGCCTGCCGATGCAGGGGATATGGGTTCGTGCCCCGGTCCGGGAAGATCCCACGTGCCGCGGAGCGGCTGGGCCTGTGAGCCATGGCCGCTGAGCCTGTGCATCCCGAGCCTGTGCTCTGCAGCGGGAGAGGCCACAACAGTGAGAGGCCCACGTACCACAAAAAAAAAAAAAAAAAAGAGAGAGCTATATCCTGCTACTATACTTACGAAGGGAAAAAGTGCTTTCATCAGGCAAGTAGACACTATATATGAAATAAAGTAATAAATAACGTATTCATTTTTCCTAAAGAAGACAGTTTTAAAACAAAGTGGCATAAAGCATAAAATAGTAGGGATACATGTCAACTAGGTTAAAAATTACAGTGCTTTAGATTAGCATGACATCTACAAAAACCACATAACCTCCTCAAGCCAGATATTAAGCTTTTTTCATCTGTAGTGTGAAGAGAATCATAATCCTGTCCTCTGAGTTTTTTTGTTTGTTTGTTTTGTTTTTTGTTTTGTTTAATGCAAGGTGAAACTAAATGGTATTATCTCTGTGACTAGAATATAGTGAGCACTGATACATTAATCATCATTGTTAGTATTTCATTTTTATAAAGTTTTGAACTAGATTATAGCCTCCTAACATTTTTAATTACCAAGTATCCATTTTTCATTCTTCATCACGACCCTATGTTTGGAAATATTTTCAGACCAAACATACTACATTAATCAAGTAATAATTAAATTGCTCTCCCATTTTTAACTGTTCAAAGACATAGAACTTTCCATTAGAGATTCAGACATGTGTGATAATAATGAGTGTTGTCACACTGAGTTCATATTCCAATTCCAAGTGAAAAAGGGTGATATTTTAACTAAACCATGTTAAAATATGTAGTCTCATCTTGGATGAACCTGAGCTGAGTATTAAAAATATCTCAAGGACCTATGTGTTCAAAGACCCTGGGCAAGGACAAAAGTTATTTTTATAACTAAAGCTCTGTGATCCTATGGTGGAATATTCTTGAATGCTAGATAGAACCAGTTAAAGATACATGGTATAATTTCAAGAACAATTGAAAGATATCTATCTATATATCCTCCCTCCCCAAATCCCATCACTTGATGACACTTGGAAGTTAGCTTATAACTTCAGAAACTAGACCCCAGTTAATGCAAGAATAATAGGAGAGACAGTATTTTTAACCTGCTGTTCAGTCAACTATGTGCAGTCATTTACATATATTATGAATGAAATACTTGAATTAGGGCAGAAAGAAGTGAGGGAAAAGATCATTGAGCAGAGCAGTCTACCTGAGTGACAGAGGACAAACAGGACAAGCACAAAATGAGGAGCCAGGGATGGCAAACTGAGCCAGTTTCCCTAGAACTGACCAAGGTTCAAGACCCATGGATTAATTAATCAGGAATTTGCTTTAAAAGTAGAAATTGTGGACTTGCCTGGTGGTGCAATGATTAAGAATCTGCCTGCCAATGCAGGGGACATGGATTCGATCCCTGGTCTGGGAAGATCCCACATGCTGTGGAGCAACTAAGCCCATGTGCCACAACTACCAAGCCTGCACTCTAGAGCCTGCAAGCCACAACTACTGAGCCCGCGTGCCACAACTACAGAAGCTCATTAACCTAGAGCCCATGCTCCCCAACAAGAGAAGCCACAGCAATGAGAAGGCTGCACACTGCAACAAAAAGCAGCCCACACTGGACACAACTAGAGAAAGCCCATGCGCAGCAACAAAGACCCAATGCCACCAAAAATACAAATAAATAAATAAGAGTAGAAATTGTTACTTTGGGATGATTATGTCAATGACCTTTTCCTAATCTATGGAAATAGAACATTTTAAGAACCTTCATTTGCTTTTCAAAATACCACTTGCTGTTCAGTATCCCAAGCCATATAGGGTACAGCAGAGTTCCTCCAATACAGTGGATAGGGCAAGACAGTGCAACTGGATCCAGCCATCTTCTCTGATTCAAAAACCCCTAAGATCTTAGAGATAATGCAGCTCTGAAGCACTGGGAGTATAGCTGACAGAGAGGAGGTTACCCCTAACTTTTAACTTCTGACCACACAAGGAGCTGTGGATAGAATAGTGGACCAAGTGTTCACTCCTTGACTATCACTGGTGTTAGGGACAGTTCTTATGAGATGCACTCCTAGGCACCTATCACTGGAGGAAGGGTCAAACTTCAAACCCCAACTCATACACAGTGGAGCCATCAGCAGGCCTAGTGCCTAAGAAGACTGACCATGAGTTGTGAGACCAACTCAAAATATGTTCTTGGAAGAGCCCAGACATATGAATGACCTGCATTTGAGAGAAAAGCTTTCACACATATATCTGTCTACCCACGCATTTGGTAGGTTCTAAAGGACGGTATTTTTAAAAAATATACACCTTCTTATTTTTTTCCTTACAATGTTCAACTGCTTTGTCTCCAGGCATACAGAAAACATTTCAAAGTTCTGTGTACTGAGGAAAATATGGGTGATAGAAGCATTAATGAGAATGTAAGTTTGATCACTCAGCTGTCACCATTTCCTAGGAGAAACAACTTGCATCAACATACAATTAGACCAATGAGAAGCACTTCAATAAGTTATGTGCAAAGGAAGAAAGGATTATTAACTCTACCAGTGTGGCCAATAGTCAGGGAAGCCATTGAAGAAATGTTATCTGAAAAGAGGCCGAACGAAAGTTTACAAGGAAGGTGAAGGGAGATGGCAAAGGTAGGGCACTTAGGTACATGGAGGTATTTGCAGAACTTCTAGTAATCTGGTGTGCTTCCTACTCTATGCTGCTTGTGGTGATATTCCTGGAGGTAAATGCTGTAAAAGAGGTGGAGATCTGGTTAGGAAAGATGTTCTATACAGTGCTAGGTAATTTACATTTATCCAAATGATAAAGTAAGACTTATATGGACTGAATTGTGTCCCCCTCAAATTCATATGTTAAAGCCCTAACCCCCAGCCCCTCAGAATGTGACTGTATTTCAAGATAGGACCTTTAAAGAGGTAAGTTAAAATGAGGCCAGTAAGGTGGGCCCTAATCCAATCTGATCTTATAAGAAAAGGAAATCTGGACATTGGAGGAAACATCAGGGATGTGTGTGCACAGAGGAAATACCATGTAAGATTCCAACGAGAAGGTGGCCGACTATAAGCCGAGGAGAGAGGCCTCTAAGAAACCATACCTTGATCTTGGACTTCTATCCTCCAGAACTGTGAAAAAGTAACTTTCTCTTGTTTAAGTCACCCAGTCTGTGGTATTTTGTTATCCCAGCCCTAAAATTAATACAAGGGTTTTTATCATCAGAGGACACATTTTCAAATGGAGACTTTGTATGTTCAAATCGGGCCTTTAGAAGTTGACATAAGTTGACACTGTGATCCTTTAATCATCTCAGTAATCTGAGGTAGTTTTGTTTTGTTTTGTTTTACAGTCTCTTTTTTTGGACCTTAAAAAAGTACAGTGGCTAAAGGTAACTATCTTTGCTACTTTAACCAAGAAATCAATGGGTCTGGAAAGTGAGCCCCAGCATACTCGAACCAGTTAGTGCCACATTTATTCAGTGTGCCATGCAACATTCCCCAGGGCAGGAGGGGTGTGATTTTCCTCTGGCAGTAGAGGAATAGAACTATCAAATCTGTAATAAATAGAAATCCTTTTACCTTTCACCCATTTTCATAATTTACCCCGCTGCTTCAGCTAATTAATTATCAGTGCTATTTGTGTTTAGACAAGGGGTTTGTCTCCTTCATAGCCCATCTGCTTCTTGGTAACCTTGCTGTGAAGTCATTGCAAAGCAGAGTTGCTGATAAAGCTATCATCTCCGTGGCAACCACTGCTATGTCACAAACCCAGGAGGTGACCTCACTGCAGTTAAAAGGAGAAATCAAAGTGGTGTCTGTTGTGTGAGGTGATAAGATGCACCTTAATCAGATGCACAGTTTGTTTATTTATTTATTTATAGAAATCCAGGAGAGAAGGATCCTTCTAGAGGAAAGTTACTACAATAACCTTGCTGCTAATTGCAAAATAGTAAATGAGCATCTTAATATTAGGAGTGCAATATAAACGTGCAGCTGATTATACTTGAGGAGGAAATGTCCTCTGTAAATATGATACTGATTCAGAAAGGTCTTTTGGTCCATAAAATGTGAATTTCACCCTTCTTCAATTGCCTTTGCATTTTTTTTTCTATTGGCTTCTTACTAATGATAGCAAACAACACTGAGTACTTACAACCTACCAGATCAACAACCCATGAGGTAGTGACCATTGCCCCCATTTTACAGTAACAGAACTGAGGCTTAGTGAGGTGGAGGGACTTGCCCGAGGGCACACAGCTGGAGTGGTGGCACTGTGTGGAACCCCGGACTGTGGCTACTAAGCCAGGCTCTTCCCTGCTGTGTTCTCCTGCCTACCTAGGAACCGTCTAACCCCTCAGCATAAGCTTTGCTGTGGATTTTGTGTGTGTGTGTGTGTGTGTGTGTGCTGGAAATAGAGTTTCCAGAATGAGAATTTAGTGTCATAAAATCTTACCAGTCTTTAGACATCAATGACACTTTAGTAATAAATGAATTGCAGGATACCAGAATTGGTTTTGTCCAACTCCTTTATTGATGAGAAAACTTCGTTATGTAGTAAAGGACTCTACCCAAAGCAGCTCAGGGATTATCTGCTGCTACTCTGATGGTTCAGAAAAACAGTTACAAGTTTTTCTTATGAAAGGCTGTGTCCATCCCCCATCCCCTAGCATGGGAATATGATGTGCTGGTGTCACAGCGTGGCTAAGCCGTCTCTCTGTCAGAACACCCCCTGACACGTCACCCCAGATGCACAAGAAGGGTGCTCGCTCTGCTCAGACAACTGCAAGGCAAGCCCTCATCCTTCTCTTCTAACCAGGTGGCCTTGAAATCCCTTCCTGTTTAGACACTCTGGAGCCACCAATGGGAAAAGCAAAACAAAACAAAACAGCCACAGGATACTGTAGCCGTGGTTTCGAATACCAGTTTTGTGATTTAAATCACTTCCTTGACATGGTCATTTAGGAGCAGTCACAGTTCCTTAAAAAATTGGCTTTAACTTCTTCCATAAGGAAAAGTACTACCTCGTCTATTTTATTAGCTGGGATTAACTGACTATAAGTGAAATTAAATGTGGGCCTAATTCAGTGTTTTTTCTTTTGTTGCCCTATTGGCTCTCTACAGGTTAATTGCTTCAGTATCCAACTAATGAGACCTTTATTTATCCTGCAAATATTCCATGATTGTTACACATCTCTTAGTAAAGATGACACTCCTGGTATGATGTTTACCAAGCTTGAGGAAGTAAGCAGTGTCTTCCTTACTTACTGCATCCATTTGTACAACAGCCCATATACTGACGGGGAATTATGACATGTAACCACAGGGTCTCTCTTAGAGAAAAAGCTAAACGCTGAGTGAGACGGTGAATTCTGAAATCGACCCACAGGAGCTGTTACCATAATTTCTGATCAACCTGTGATTTTCTTCCTTGGATAGCTGGTTAACTAGTTACTCAGTTGTATGACGCAGGCAGTAAATATTGTAACCTAGACATGCTGCATCTCTCCAGCTGTTACAGAGCTAAGGCAACCACATCACTGGGAATTAGCTGTGTGTGTGCATGTACGCACTGGTAAGAGAAAATCAAGAGAAGAGTGTGTGCAGCCCGTGCACTACAATTGCTTACAATGTTGTGGGAGATACGTAGGACCAACAGCACAAAGAAAGAGACATAGAATCAAAGGTCATGCCCATTATCATGTTTCACAGTTTCTATGAGTGGTAGGTGTAGGAATAAAAGAAAGACATCAGACAAACCCTGCATTAGATGACAATTTTTTCAAACAGATGACTAGAAAGAATATATAAAAATAGCATTTTGGGAGCATTTAATATGTGCTGGGCACCCTGCCAAGCACTTTATATTTTTCTTATCATTTAATCTTTTTCAAAAATCTAAGCCATAGGCTTTATAGCTTGCCAATGAGAGGATTGAAGTTCGAGGGTTTAAGTGACTTGTCCAAATCAGCAGACAATAAGTCAGCAAATTTCAGAACCTGTGTATCTAGAACCTACAAATTTATGCCAAATTTCCACTGCCTATAAAAATCAGGTAGGAAAATGGCATAGATAGAGCACAGAAGAGAATAAGTAACATCCTTCAGAAGACAGTTCAGATCCCTTCTATTCCACTTCCTCATTTCGATTGACTAAGGGCATAGCCGCATGGACTGGCTTCCCTACGGCTTTACCCAGGATTCCTTCAGGTTCAAATAAAATGTTTTTTGGTTGTTCTTGTAGCATTGGAGAAAGATATGCCAGCTCATGTTGCTTGAAAGTATGCACTGCCTTGCAATCATCCACCTTTGAACAGGTTGGTGTTTTAGGAATTAACTGAGTTACATAAACTTAGCAGGATTTATATATTGATTATATTGATAGATCTTATTTTTTACCCATATAACTGGGTACTTAAAACTGCAGTTGTTTATAGACTGCTGTTCAGACATCTTTGCCATATAAAATCCATAGATCTGTAACACATGTTTTCCGATATAAATAATTCATTCTCCTTGCTTGTTTTGTGTTCTCATTTGTCCCTGGGAATCTAAAGAAGGCAAATACTTGGAGAGTTAAGAGACTTCAGCTGGATGTCCTTGTGGCTGAACAAATTAGATTTGGATAGATGGGAGCAGGAATTACTGGTTGGCCTTAAAGTTTAGATTTTAAATTGGAGGCAACTTGAGGCTCCTGAACATTACTTATCGGGGATGTTGTATGAGCTAAAAGAAGTATTGTTTAGCTTTTCTTTAACTCTAGAAACTCACATATAATTTATATTTTTCAGAGAAAAAAGCAGAAATGGGATTGAGCTATACATACTGTTACATAATTTGTTTTGGTTTTTTTTCACACAATACTGCAGCTAGGACATTAAGTATACATTATGAATAGATTTACTTCATTCATTTTAGTCACTGCATGGTGATTTAGTAGGTTTCTTTTGATGGATTTAGGTTGTTTCTAGGGTTTTTATTTTATTGTATGGTTTGTTCGATTTTGTTTTGTTTTGCTATATTACAAAGAATGTTGCTCTGAACCTCTTTATACATGTGTTTTGCAAACTTGGTGAGTATCTCTGTAGGATACATTCCTAGAAGTCTGTTGGGTCAAAATATAGGTGGATTTTACATTTTTATAGATACTGCCAAAGGCTGCACAAAATGCATCAATATAAACCTCCACCAAGATATATCTAGTGTTTCAATACATCCCTTCAGCATTAGGTAATATCAAAGTTTAAAATTTTTACCATTTTGATTTGTAAATGATGATCAAACATTTAGGCTAAATCTCTTTAATTATGAGTGAGTTTGAACATTTTATGTTAATTGAGCACTGGTGTTTTGTGTTTCTATGAATTGTTTGCTCATGTAATTTTCTCATTTTCCTATCAAATACATAGTTTTAAAATTTTATGTATAAAATTGCTTTAATATTAAAAGTATTAGTTCTTAGAATATCATATGGGCTGGCAATAGTTTTCCTTGTTATCATTTCTCTTTTGACTTGGTTTGTGATTATTTTGGGAGTGATAGAAGTTTTAACTTTTTATACAAATTTATCAATATTTTATGATATTTTTTGGTTTTAATTCTCTACCTCAGATATTTAAGAAAAAAATCACATATTTTCCTTTTGTTCTTATATAACCTTGTTTTTTTCTCTTTTTGTTTTTTACTTACTAATTCTTTGATCTATTTGGGATTTATTTTCATGTAAGATATAAGAAAGTGATCCAACAATTTTTTTTTTTTAACCACTAGTAGGTTGTCTCAACAATATTTGCTACATAATTTACTTTACATTCACCTTTATCATATACTAAATCCCTTTAGGTATTTATCTCTATACATGATTTTGCTTTTCCATTGTTCTCTGATAATCCAGGCCAGTGTAAACTATTTTAAATATTGTAACTTAATATGTTTTAATATTTAGTAGTGCCAGTTTCTGTTTATTATTATTTTTCAGTTATCCTGACTTTTCTACGTGCTTTTGTCTTCCATAAAAAAAACTTGAGATCATCTTGGTACTTTGGTTGAGACTGTGCTGATTTTATAGATTAGTTTAGAGGAGAATGCTATCATTACCCAACATTATCATTATTACTGAAATGTTACCCAGAGATAAAGTATGTATTTCCACTTATTCATTTTTAATTCCATGGTGTAACTAAATAGAGCATCTTTTTTTTTTTTTTTTTTTGCCGTACGCGGGTCCTCTCATTGTTGTGGCCTCTCCCGTTGCAGAGCACAGGCTCCGGATGTGCAGGCTCAGCGGCCACGGCTCACGGGCCCAGCCGCTCCGCGGCATGTGGGATCTTCCCGGAACGGGGCACGAACCCGTGTCTCTTGCATCAGCAGGCGGACTCTCAACCACTGCACCACCAGGGAAGCCCAGAGCATCTTTTTAATATATTTCTTTCTTAGTTTTCTTTATAACCTCTATAAATTTTTAGAGAAAACGGTTTTTCATCTAACATCTACAGTGTTTTGCTTTTCATTACTCATTCCATTTTCCTGATATCATAGTTTTCTCTTCTCTTCTCATTTAACCTCAGACATTTTGAAAGTCCACAGAAGTGAATTAATTCTTCCAAATTCTGGAGACTAGCCTTTTAGCCGTGAAGGGTGAATGACATAGTATTTGAATAATAGCTAATATTATAAACAGCCTAGAACATCTATATCTCCCTGCTTTTTCCTGGTGTACAATTATTACTAGTGCAGGACTGAGTGATTTGGGTGAAGTTTACTTAAGGATCACTGTCATTATATATTTATGAATAGCAGCAAACACTACTTAGGCTAAGCCATTCCCTGAGAATTGCCATGCTACATCAGGGACTGGGTGATAGAGTTCCTTGGCCTGTGTTTACAGCACTAACAATCTGCTTCATAAGCCAGCTTCTGCAAGCTAATGATCACAGCCACTAACCATTCTATTTTCATTTTAATAAAAACTGCAAGGAGAGGAAAGAATAAGAGAAAAAAAGTGATGGATGTACTGTTGAGGCCATCTGTAAACAAATAAAATCCATTTAACCTTATTTGGAGGAACAATAGAAGAAAACGTGAAAACCTCTAGTAGCAGTAGCAAGACATTTCCATTTGTACTCATATGCTCCCCTGTATTCTAATCCCTTTTTCCCAAAAGTGGGGAAAAAAGGGTATTCTTGCACAGTGTAATCAAGTTTTTGTGCATTTTCTCTATTTTTGTTGTTATTGGTGGTATGTTTTAATGGAGGCTACCATCACTACAGCCTTCTGAAGCTATGCAAATAGACTGATGTTCTTTTCCATTACCAGACAGTTAATTTTGTCAGGGAACAATTCTTTGTAGAGTGGAAGTACTCTGATCTTGTGGGGCACACAAAGGCACAAAGGACTAACTTAAACTCTTGTCATTGACCAGGCTATACAGCTTTATAAGGATCAGGAGCCAACATTCTACCTGCTCCCCCTACCCTATCTTCCTCAATCTTATCTCTTGTCCCTGTGCCTGTTCCCTGATGTCAAGTCCAGCATTCCCAACCTTGTCAGGTCAGTAATTGGGCTTAGGCATAGAACAAAGGGAGTGGAATTCCTTTTGGATATTCATTGGGAGTCTGAGATGTCTTAAACCTCTATTTTGTCCACTAACCAGAGCCATCGCTGGCTCAAAGTCTGATTACTTTTATTATCTGAAACACTATAGTGTTGAATGTTGCCTGCTAAAATGTTCTGTTGGTGTGGCCTTAGGAAACAGGGACTGAGAAGGCTGAAGAGCTAGGTATCAAGCTGTGTCCCATCGTCCAGCCTTTCCTCCTTTCACTGATCTACAATCACCACAGCGGCAGGGTTGGAAGAAGGTGGGGGTAGGACTACTGATTAAGATACCCTAACACTACACAAGAACAATGGAAGTTCTAAGCCAGAGGGCTGTAGGCTTCCTGGTGCTTAATGAGGTGAGGCATCGGTTTCTGAATGATGTCTGTGTGATGGCGAGATGCTAGTTAGCAGGAATGGGAACCTCTTATGGAATTGATATCGTTTCTAGGAATAAAGATGATATTGTACATTTAATTGAGAAATGGAAGAAAATATAGAACTATCACAAGGGCTGAAGATGAATTACTGGAATAACTTGGGAGTTTCCAGCCCTCTCTGTTGGGTGTATTGGCAAGCACTTGCAGTCTCATCAAAGAACGCTCCTGGGGGACATACAGCTGTATTTCCTCTCACCTGGCAGAGCTGTGAGTCTGCTTTTTGGGAATCCTGTGGGTCCTATGACTGTCCTTCAGATGTCAAAATCCATTTCAATAACATAAATAACGCAGGAATAAACCAGAGAATAAGAGCTTCTGATTGTCCCCCTGGCGCTGTCCTGTCTAGATCCCTGATATATTATACAGAAATGAGACTTTCAAGAAAAGTTGGCTTTATCAGTCCAGAGCAGAATTTAGAATAACAGTAAAGCTATTACATGACTGTTCGTCAAGTGAAAGGGGATTGGTAAGTAAAGCTAATCATGCTCCTGAAGTCCCACCCCTGATTTCCTTTGCTCTTAAAATGGAGATGAAACTTCTTAACTGGGTCGAAAGGGTCCTGTGTAGTTGGCCTCTACCAAGGCCTCCAACCTCATCTCCCACAGGCTCTTCTTTTACTTTCCAACCACAGTCTTCTTTAGCCCCATGTGCCCATGTTACTTTCTGCCTTCACAGGGCATTTTTGTGTGGCATGACCTCTACCTAGATCCCTTTCCTTCTCCTTTTTGTTCTTTAATCTAAGTCACCCTTTACATCTTGGGTTAATCATTAATTTCTTGGGAAGGCTCTTAGACATCCCTGAACAGATCAAATAACATTATAGATTTTCAAACAGCATGTACTGTTCCATGGTGGCCCTTGTCACTGTTGTATTTTCACATTTATTTATATGATTTGATCCATGATCCATGTCTACATTCCCCCACTAGACTCTAAGCAATTATGAGAAGAGAAAACCTACATGTGTTGTTCATTATTCTGTCCTTAGTGCCTACAATGGTTTCTGGCACAGAGTGGGTGCCCCCAAAAAGGTGTTGAATGACTATTGACTTTAACTCATGTCTGTATCTCCATCAAAAATGCTTAGGGCCTTTGGAGAGCAGGAAGAACTCCTGCAGAAGTGTTTCACTGGCCTGGCTGCAGAGAGAATGTAGGATATGGGTATACTCTGCTGCCCTGAAAGTATACCATCAGCTGAGCTGAATGAGAGATGCTGAATTCAGGAGTGGTGACACTGAACAAAGAGAAGCAATAGAATCTAACGGTTGCCAATATAACACTTCAAAATCATCAAGGAAAGAGTGACAATATAAACCTATCAAAGAATCATACAATGTTAAATCTGGAAGGAATGTTCAGTGTTGTTTAAGAGTAATCTGCCTCTTTTAAAAATGAGAAAGCAGAGCCTAGCAATGGAGTATTAGGACAAAAATCCAAGGTTCCTTACATGTAAGGCATACTCTCTTGACCACACCCTTCTGCTTCTACAGAATAGTCGCTCTCCGAGATACTTGGACGTTCAGAAAGAAATTGGGGGAAAAAGTCAATGGAATTCATGCACTGTACAAAGATAATCTGTAGCCTAGTTTTTTTTTCTTTCCATAAAGATGCAAAAAAAAATAATGACAATATTATCTCTGAAACATATTGTGTGGAGAATGGCAGTATGGCAGTCACCCAAAAAAGCTTTTACTCTTTCTGGAGTATTTGTTTGATACATTAAACTATTTTTTTTAATGGAAAAGGCAGTCCCTCTCCCTGCTCCCTCTAAATGAGAGATGAGAAATGACAGATCAGGACCCCATTCCAGAAGCCAGCCAATCATCTAGTCAGGGATTCCCTGGGCCTTCAGGAAAGTTTTGCTTCTGTAGCTGTTCAGTTTCAGGGAGTTAATTTCTGCCAAGGTTTTCAGCATACATATCTAAATATAGTTTTTCAAGCTACGGTGATTTGATGTCCAAAATTCTAAAGCTGTTTTATTTCTGTGTTAAAACAAAAAGCTTCAACATTGAGCTTGATTATATATTGAAGTGCCTCCCAGGCCACCAAAAATAAATAAAAGCATATGTAAACATTAGAGAAGGAGAGAAAGAGAAGGAAAAGTCAATTACCCAATCTTCTATAAGAATAAGGCAGCATCAACACATATATACGGAATCTAAAAATATGGTTCTGATGAACCTAGGGGCAGGACAGGAATAAAGACGCAGATGTAGAGAACGGACTTGAGGACACAGGGAGGGGGAAGGGTAAGCTGGGACAAAGTGAGAGAGTGCTATGTACATATATACACTACCAAATGTAAAATAGATAGCTAGTGGGAAGCATCCACATAGCACAGGGAGATCAGCTTGGTGCTTTGTGACCACCTAGAGGGGTGGGATAGGGAGGGTGGGAGGGAGACTCAAGAGGGAGGGGATGTGGGGATATATGTATGCATATAGCTGATTCACCTTGTTATACAGCAGAAACTAACAACATTGCAAAGCAATTTTCCTCCAATAAAGACGTTAAAAAAAATAGACTAAGGCAGCATCTGATAGAGTGACTGTGCTGTGAATATAATTTGGGTGATTTGGGTTAATCCTCCACCCCGCCACACACCTTTGAGAAAGACTAGAAGGAAATACAATAGCGTGATTCTTGTGATTTTTCTTTGTATCTCTTCATTTCTCCAAATTTACTTTTTTATTATGTTATTTTTATAATTAAACATTACATCTTTGAACGCCATTTAATATGGCAAAATAAGATAGAATGAAACCTCCCTCCCATATCAAACTTACCATTGCAAATTTACTAATCCAGACTTGACGGTTCTGTTCTTTGCCAACCCCCAATTGAACCAGAGAAGTTACAGCAAGATATGGCAGGGATGGTGCCCAGAGAAAGCATTCAAAAGACAAAGCATGTTCATCATAAATAACTCTTAACCAGAGGTGGATTTATTATCGGACTAATGATTCACAAGCTTCTCATTTTCATAAGCCCCTTCCTAGCCCCTGGGAGGTACACTGGTAATATTGTATTCCTACTATTGACTTTATTTTCTTAAGGAGCCCCTTCCCCCAATGTATAAGTTTTATGTTCCACAAAATTTAATTTGGACCCTGCTTTCACAAGAAAAAAAGTGCAGGAAACTCCATCTGGTCATTAATTTTGGTCATTAACTTGAATCCCAGTGAGTGAATGTCCTCTGTCTGATACTTTTGACACTTTCAGTCTTGAGTATCCTGAGCAAGTCCATGTCTGAGTGTTCTCTTGTGTTATCTGTTAAGCACCATCCACACAAGGCCTAGTCGGTGATGGATTGCTCTTCAATTAGCTGATTTAGCCCTAGAAATATTTGTTTCTTAGCCTTCCTCTTATTTCCCCCCAATAGTTGATTTTTCTGTGTCCAGTTTTTTTTCCCAGCAAAATGGTGAATCCTTGCATATATTTACCTATAAAAGTACGTCCCCCTTGCATATTCATGACTTTGGCTTTAGACAATAATCTGCTGAATTTACCAGTGCTTCCCTCAGTGATATAGTTCTGAGGGCAATATCTCATTATGAAAGGTTGTTGGTAAACTCTCTACCCTCACATTTCATAGTGGATTTCCAGGAAACAACAAAAAATCAATCCCTGACCCTTAATGGATGTCCTTTTGTCTTTCTCATGTCCTCATTCTCTGTTTCTCTTGTCAAAGCTCGAGGGGTAGCAGCCAACGAGAAGTTCTGTATCACACTGAATCTCTGGCTCTGTCTTGGGTCAGCCTCAAAGGTGCCATATCTCTAGGGAAACATGAAAATAATTCTCATAAGAAATAAGAAAAAGTATTTTTTTAAATGCTTTACAAAGGCAGGCTTTAGTGGAAATGGCGAGTGGCCCCCAGAAGAGTCTCCAAAGGTTTATTCTTAAAATGAACTTGATATTGACTTGACACTGAATGATGAAAACGGAGCTAGTGAGACATTGTCTTGCCAGGGAGATGTCACTGGCTTGGCACAGCTTCTGATGAGAGACCACATTTAAAGGGGAAATTTCTGTCCATACTAACTGGCAAGACAAGATGGTTCATACAGAAATGTGGCCAGTGGGAGCCATTCTCCCGAGGGAGCCACACCTCTCTGTCCAAGGAGCTAGAAAGGAGGAGGATGAATCTTTGGATATATTATTTTTTTTGTCCCCTCAATTGAAGGAGAAAGGACTTGAAGTTCTTTATTATTTTGAAAACATCCTGCCAGGCATAGTTATTCTGCAATAATAGCTCAACATAAATGGATCTAACAGCAAAGCTATTTTCTGGTGAAAGTACATATTAAATCTTGAGCACCTACTGTGTGTCTGTGGACCAGTTTCTTTGGAGACTGTATATATAAAAATCTCCATAATCTCCACGTGATTTCCATATGATCTCCATTTACTCTTCACATTAACTCCATGAGATAAATGTTGTCCTTTCCCATTTTTCCACTTGAAGAAACTGAAATTTGGGGAAGTTGTACAACTTGTTTGAGATTTATCTGATAGGTGGTAGATCTGGGATCTAAAGGTGACCCCAAGCACATGTCTCACTAGGCCATGTGCTGTCCGACCTCTTTACCACCAGATTAACACTTACTTTCACGACATGACTATTGGAAAAGAAAGAGTTGGCCATATTATGCCCATAGCACACTTCCAGAAATCAGTTAACAGAGGAGACTGTGATGACCACGCCAGACCCCTGAGAGAATCATGCTGGAAAACTGAACACACTAAGTGTTAGTGCCAGTGTTGGAACACAGAGAGACTGGGTTTCTTAATCACAGCATTCATGCACAAAGATTAAATCTGCTTCTCATTGCAACCCAAATCTACCTTTGCTATTGAGAATTTCTGTTATTTCTAATGCCAGTAATTTATAGGGCTTCTCAAAGAAAAGGAGAGGGAGGGAGAGATGGGATGTTCTTTCTAGATTCCAAGTCAGAGTGGACTGTTGCAGCTATTGACCGAAGGTATTGTACCAGTAAGTGACAATAAATAGAAGTGTCTGAGGACAAAGTTAAAGCCCATTAGATTACATTTTTACATGCTGTAAAGAACCTAAGAAAGAGGTGTGAACAAATTGTGGCTGGCTCAGCAGGTTTCTAGAAGATGGTAGATTCAGAACACTTGCAGATTCTCAGTTGTGTCCCGAGCTGTATTAATGAACTGTATTCTGAAATCTTTGAGCTGAGCAGATAAAAAACTGTAGGCGTTAGAAATGGATTCAGTATTTGCTTTCATGCCTTATTGTACAGCTCTTACTTGGCCTGTTGCAGACTGTGTTTGAGAATGAAGGTCCAAAGTGTAACAGTAACTTCCTAACATATGAGAATGTTTGTTTCTGTATACATTTCTTCTCCGACTTCATTTCTATGACAAATTGCCTAAAATGCAGCAAATAATTTGCAGTGTTAGTATCACAGCAACAGCAGGTCTGTGTGGATTGGTTGTTGATTTATATCTAAAATAAATGACATCTTTCAGAAGGAAGGATGGATGCGGCGGGATGCGTGGTCCTATGTTCTCACTGTTGTTAGCCTGTGCTTTTGTGCCAGCATGTCTGTGCAAGAAAACTTGATTGTACCTGCAGTTGTTACATGTGTCCATGCCTGGTATCTTCATGAAATTATTTACAAAGAGCACACAGTATAATCTAACATGCACACCTACTCACATCTCACAGAAAGGTAGGAAGGACTTATGCCAGTGTAGGGTTCCCCAATGTAGACCCTCTGTTTTATCCTTTCCAGATAATAAACCAGTCTTTTGTTGTTGTTGTTGGGAGGGGTGTGCGTAAGGGAGTGTCAGGCATTTCCTAAACATAATCCGGACGGAAATTGGAAGGTCCAGCTACTTATTTAGCAGAATTTCAAAAACACCCTGCTGTTTCACTTCTGCTTTTATCTCACTTCCAGTGGTTCTGGACACTACAAATACCTGAGTCCTTAAAGGGGGGGAGTTGTTTCTACAAGGCAAATTTAGTGTCTCTTAGATTTCTGCTCTTTTAGTTAGAGTTGAACTTTCTCATCTCAGTTTACGTCAATTACCACTAGCTGTTTTGTTTTACCTTTTCCAGAGTTTTGTTAAATGAATCATTTCTTCTTTTTGTCCTTTATCCCTTTTATTCCTTTTGTCAGGTTAGTGAAGTTTTGGAAAGAAGCAGAGGTATATCTGTGTTAAACTTGCCATCTTTAATTAGGAGTGTGTTCTTTAGCTTGTATCTCTTAAATCTCCACCTTTATTTGGGGACCCTGGTATTATACTATAGTATGAATCTCCCTGAATTTTGATGCCAAGGGAGAGATGGTCTAAATGAGTTTTTGAAAATGCAGTCAATTCCTCACTGCAGCTGTGAACAGCCGCTGAGAAGCTGCAGATGAATTAAAAACTGCTGATTAACTTACCCTTCGAAAGAGCAGAATTTCTGGGGCTAGGCCTGGGACTAGGAATTGTCTTTATTCTCAAAAATATATGCATCCCTTATTACTAGGCTGGGACGTAAAATAGATCATTTTTAAAATGATTGTTCTAATCCAATTTACTACCTGTGTCCTCAACTGAGAAGAAAGTGTTGATGTCATTGCTTTGATCCTGAGGATAATTTAATTCTGCAGTGTACTTAGATCCTTTGCTTGTTATATAAGAAACCCTTGTTGGTAAATTTAAGAAGCACAAGAACTGATGCAAGAAAAATTAGACTTGTAGAAATAATGTAAACTAAAATCACACGTAGTAAAATTTGTGATGGTTGAAAACGCATTCAGGGATAATATCTAATGGGAACACTGAGAATTGCAAAAATTGACTCAAGAAAAATTAGATATAGGAAAAACAAATGGAGCAAAATATAACTGAGAGCAGCTAAAACTGCATGTAATAACATTTGTTATTGACTAAAATTAATAGAAAAATAAAATATTCCTGATGAAATTTTGATCTGCAAAAATTACTGAAAAAATGGATTTGGTAGCATTAATAAACACATACATACAAACACAAAAGCCCTACATGCAAAATGCAGACACTTTAATTGATGTAATTCAATATGTACAAAAGACCTTGATCTTTCAATTATTCATTGTACAGTTTACACAGAGAAAGCATTGATCATAATAAAGGCAATTTTAACAAAGTGAAAATGAAAAAAGAGATGGAAAAAGTTTAAAAGCATCATATAGAAATATTGATCAAAGAATGAAATTGGTAAATGGAGTTTTGTTCAGAAAATGCTATCTCTAAGTCAACAGTGTTCATAGAATCTTGATTAAAATATTTGTATGTGTATCAAGAATTTAAACATTTTTTTCTGTCAAAATCTCACTTGCCCTTAACACATTCTCAAGCTGGTGTTCATGGCTAGAACAATTGTTTTCTATGAATAATGCCATATGAAGACACAGGTAGGAAAGTACAAGAGTGTGTGGTCTGTGGACAAAGAATGTTGCCTGCCATTCTGGTAAACATCAAATGTTGCCTGCCGTCAAGCCATAAGCCACTACAGCTGCCTGTTGGGGTGTCCTGAGGGGAATTCAGGATGGAGAAAAATAGTAGGATACTGTCCCTAGATAAGATGCATATCAAAGGAATAATTTCAATGAGTCCAGACTCTTGCATCTTCCGATACATAGAAAAACATGGAGATCATTAACTTGAGATGTCTGTTTTCGTGCTTAGCAGTAATCTTTTGATGTTTGACTACATTTCTTTCTTTCTTTCTTTCTTTTTTTAATCAGTAAGCCTCCTACATATCCTGGCTCCTCTCTTACCTCTTTGGAAGAGTTAGTTCCTCAGAACTATCTGAGAGGCTGTCTACCAGGCTATAGTCCTCAGTAAGGTCCCTGAGTAAAACATAACACTCAACTTTTAGGTTGTGTGTGTGTGTGTGTGTGTGTGTGTGTGTGAGTGTGAGTGAGTGTTTTCTAGTTCACGGGTCTGACTCAATACATGACATTATAGCACATTATAAGCTAGAAATTCTGCCAAATTGAGCCAAGATCCTGGCTCTCTCAGCTCTCTGATCTAAGTTTGAGAGAGACATAGCCGGGAGAGTATTTTGCAGACAATAGTATATCACTAGGTTTTGTGGAATTATGTTTTACTGAACTACCTCAAAGGGATATGCTCAATCCTTGATCAAAATTTGTTTATGGTCCAGATCATTATTCTATTTCTTGACATGTTTATGTGTTCCCCAGTTCTATGTACTTTCTACTTTCAACCTATGCTGAGGCTCCTCCCCCAACAATCTGACTTGCAGATACCTCCTGACTCTCGGCAGATCCTCAGGCCAGATAAAGTGTGTCCCCTTTTAATTCCAATTTAACTTCTTTGTTCACCTTCTCTAATAAATCTGCCTTGAGTCTAATTTTACCTTTTATCTCTTTTCGGTTGATCAGCCCTTGTATAGTATCCAACTTTGTGCTAGATACAAGGTAAGTTAAGAATTGCATGCAAATGTACGACAAAAAATAAATCCTAAATCTGTACATAAAAGCAATACCACAGTCCTAAGGGGAAATTAACAGGTGGAATTTGTCAGAGCAAATCATGGCAAGATGTATAGTCTTTGCTCAAGAGTGAGATGGCCTATAAGAAGTCTATGTTCAGCAGCAAAACCATCCTGTTTCTTAGGCCAGCTTTCAGTGTGGCTTAACTTTTTGCTTAAAATGCAATCCCAGGATACAAAGGAAACTGTATACAAAAGCAAATATAAACAAATCCTATGCTAGATATCAGTTATTTGAATTGTGTCACTTTGGATTATACTTATCGCTTTGTTTTTCCATTCATGTGAATCATTTTTTTAAATTTATTTTTATTTTTATTTGTTTTTGGCTGCATTGGGTCTTTGTTGCTGCATGTGGGTTTTCTCTATTTGTGGCGAGTGGGGGCTACTCTTCGTTGAGGTGCATGGGCTTCTTATTGCGGTGGCTTCTCTTGTTGCGGAGCATGGGCTCTAGGTGCATGGGCTTCAGTAGTTGTGGCACGAGGGCTCAGTAGCTGTGGCTTGCGGGCTCAGTAGTTGTGGCGCACACGGGCTTAGTTGCTCCGCAGCATGTGGGATCTTCCCGGACCAGGGCTCGAAACTGTGTCCCCTGCATTGGCAGGCGGATTCTTAACCACTGCTCCACCAGGGAAGCCCCATTCATGTGAATCTTTGAAGGTTGGTTCTTTTGTAAAACCACTTCAATTTTGCAAGAAGTATGTGCATATTAAGGAAACCTTATGGAAAGAGGAAAGGCATTCCTAATAGGTATATGTATTAGTGCTTGTAAACAAGTGCGGGCAGAAGAAAAAATTGTTTGATTGTGAGAATGTTTGTACTGTGTTATTGGCAGAAGAAAAAAAAATTTTAAACTTCAATATTTTTAAACAGTCAATTCACAGTTCAAGGAAAATACAAAACATAAAATAAACGAAATTAAAAGCATTACTCTCTACCTGATAGAAATATGTAAAACAGAAATAAGAAAATGGAACTTAGAATTTAGAAGAGCAATTAGAGATCATTTAGAATAATTTTCATATGTTAAAATGAAGAAATTGAGTCCCAAATAGGTCAGATGGTTTTCCCAACCCCAGGAAGCTAATGAATAATTGTCTATTTTCTAGGACAAACACCTTGCACATGTGAATTATTTTTCACTTTAAAGGGGTGTTATTGGTAATTCACCCTCTGTTACCTAAAGCAATACACAGTGTATAGTTGATGAGTCATCTCAGAAGCTGAATGAATTTGGGAGACAGAGGAAGGCAGGTAATCAAACTTAATGAGCATTTAATATATGCTAAGTATTGTGCTAAGTTCTTTATTGCAGCATTTGTAGAGTCATTGTATGCTAATGAAATGATTCATGCATTTGCTAGTGAGGGGTTTTAGTGTAGAGAGAGTCTATGTAAATGTGCCAAATGTCCCGGACTGAATATTGGAGTTAGGACTCGAATCCGGATCTCTGCCTCCGAAGTGCATTCCACTAAGCCAAAACACTGAGAGAGAATTCTGCACAATTTTGGCATTTCTGCTTGTTTTCTGAGCCACTGGAAGGTTATTTGCTTTACAAACAACCTTGGAAGCTAGAGTTCCTGTCTTTCTAAAGATAGAGATCCAGCTAGACCGTCAAAAATAGTAAAGTCTCCCACCCACCTCTACCTAGAGAGAAGGTTTGCACTTACTTTCTAAGGTAAAAAACAAAACCCCCAAAGCTAATTTATCTCCAGAGGGGAGGATGAGCAGGTTTGCCAGCAGCCCCTTCTGACATTAGGAGTTTCTTTTTTCTTTTTTTTTTTTTTTTGGTACACGGGCCTCTCACTGTTGTGGCCTCTCCTGTTGCGGAGCACAGGCTCTGGATGCGCAGGCTCAGCGACCATGGCTCACGGGCCCAGCCGCTCCACGGCATGTGGGATCCTCCTGGACCGGGGCATGAACCCGTGTCCCCTGCATCGGCAGGCGGACTCTCAACCACTGCACCACCAGGGAAGCCCAGGAGTTTCTTAAACTCAGTGTTTCCAGGTTTTGGCACAGCCCCGAGTGACCAGCACCTGCCTGGGATGGTTCCACATTGTCCCCATGGAACTTGGGGGACAAGAGAAACTGATGTGAACCTACCCTTCCATGAGTAAGAGATTGTCTAAATCAATGTGGGCTTATTGTTTCCTTACCAAACAAATTTATAGAAGTGTGGTGAGCAAATTTTAGGGGCTTCTGGACCTTTTGATACACACTACTTTTGCAAACCAAAAATCTGCCTGCCAGCTCAGCTTTTAGAAAGAGGTCTCATTCATTCCCCGACAAAGCCTGTGCTCAGTCAAATTATTTAACTGTGAAAAAATATATGACATTTCTCAGGCCCGTTGGTGATAGCTTAGATTCTATGCAACTCATTAAAAGCCAAAGGAGACAAAATAACAGGCATTCATGAGATACAGTAACAAAGAGAACAGCAGTTATGTGCTAATTTAATTTAGTTAATTTACAATTTAGTTAATTTCTAAAAAAACCTCTAATTTTCTTTCTGATTCAGTGCTGTTTGTTATCATTTAAGAAATCATTCTGTGAGCATTTCTCTGATACTCCAAATCAGGAAGGTGGTTACCATTTATAACCAAATGCCCACCTTTTGCCAACTTTGCTTTGTTTATGCTCCTCCCCTCCTAGCATTCTTGACAAAAAAAATCATTCACTTTTATTTATGCTTTCAATTATTGGTAAAGTGTAATCATCTCCACCTCATGACCAGCACTTGGCTAAGATGCACATATTAAAAATTCTTTAACCTTTTCTCATTAACAAAATACTCCATTCTTAACATTGTTACAGTTTTCCTTTTGTGAGCTCCTTTGCATTGAATAGAATCTTCCAGCATTGTAGTGCCTGAATCTGAAAAGGTACACGCTAGAAGCATTGTCACTGGCATGGCCACCAACTAACCTGTAAAACGGTACAGCTATCTGCTGCTCAGAATAAGCCTTGGCCCTTTTGGCTGCCAGCTTGCATAATTCTTTTGTGTGCTCTCTGTCCTTCTGTATGAATATGTGCCTGATCTGATGAGCTGTCACTCCCCTCTGACTGCTACTTGGATCGGATACCCCCACCACACACACACACACACACACACACACACACACACACTTGCCTGACCTGCCCGGGCCCTCTGGAGCAATGGGTTTTGAGAACAGAGGAAAAAGACATATGTTTAGACAGCTGAGCAGGATGCAATCTTCCAGTCTTTCCAATAACAACCATGATAAAAGGAAGCTGAATATGAGAGGCAGGGAGAAGATTTCGTGGTTAATTTCTTCTTACTGAGAAAGTCTCTGGCATGAATCAGGCCATGGCAGACAGAAGTACTGTATTTCTTGTCAGGAGAATTAACTAGTTTTTCATTGTGGGGAGATTAAAAAACAAAAAAAAAGGCATCAGAAGCAAAATGGTCACAGTTATTCTTTGTACCCTGTTCATACCTTTGTGTCGGGGTGAGGCCAATTGAAGATATTAGGTCATTAATTTCCATAGTATCCTTGTGAGGGAGGACAGTGGAAACTAATTATCCTTATTTTATAGATACTGAGAGAAGTAAAGACCTCTCTGCAGCCTGTGTAATTCATTGGTAGTGGAAGCTCAAACCTCAATTTAATTTCACAGTAGTTCGTGGGTTTGATCAAGTCCTAAGGAAGTACAGATCCATGCTGGGGAGGGAGCATGTCACTGGGCGCACTTCCCTACGTGGAAGGCTTGTGACCTTTTCTCATATTCCCTAGTTGTTCTCAGTTTCCAAAGAGACAGGGCAAGATCCAAGTAGAAAAAGAGGGATTAGGAAGTTCATGTTTGTTCAGAAACAAAACCAAGGAGAGCATTTAACCAAGTGATTGATTCACTGGAATAAAGCCATGTGGTCAGTGCCTGATCACTTTCCAGTCTTTAGAAATATCACAGAAAAGACTGTTCCGAAACCCATCAGCTTCTTGGTTGATAAAGTGGGAAGGTTCCCCCGCAGGGTCCATTAGAACTAGCAACGGTTGTCATCGCCTCACCGAATTCTCTCCATCCTCCATGAAATAGAGCTTCCTTGGGGTGCAGAGGTTTTCTGCAGGGTGAGGGGAGAGAGGAGAGGAGGAAAGTGGTTATAAGGCTGTAAATAAGACTAAGAATCCTGTTAGGTGATTTTAAAATCATGGAAGTGAATTTTCCTTCATAGAACCCCAGGAAGGGGGAGGAGATCCATATCGTAGCTGGAAGCTCAAGGAAATCCTGAAGAACATATAAGTGGTTACAAAGAACTGATGATAAGCAATATGGAAAAATAAGCAAATAATAACTTCTCTTTCTACCAAAGGTGAAATGGTCAGAAGTTTGGCATATAGAATTAAAATAAAAAAAAAAAACTGAAGAAAAATTACTAAAGGAAATTGCAGCTCTGGTGTTGCTGTCTACTGTGCTCTGCTGTAGTCTGGACATGTGTACTAGAATTTCTGAGTTCATGTGTGTGTATATATACATATATATCTCCACACATATACACACATATATTTTTACACACACACACACACACACACACACACACACACATGAGGAAATGTGTACAAAATCCTGTCCCTGCCACGTTCACCCAAAAAGCCCACATGGAAAAACAACTGGTTCTGAGCTGTCTCAATACGGAACATTGTCAGGCCCCCATCAGTACCAGTGGAGCAGGTAGGCTTCAAGACCTCAGTGATGAGAAGTGGAGAGTGGAAAACGGTTTGCAGTGAGGGCTCAATAATTAGTCAAAGCAAAAAATTCTAATGAAGGCAGCAGCCACAGCAGAACACAAATGAAGCATTTATGGAGCTAGGGATAAATGTAAGAGAAACAAGGAAGAGGTAAGAAGCACAAAAGTCATGTTGCCCATGAATGAGAATGTCAGACATCTGAATACGTGACTTTTCAAGGCTTCTGAGGGCCAGTTGGGGCAGAAAGTCATGCTACATATGAATTATCATCTCTTCTCTTCAATACACATGTATTCAGAGCTTGGGAGTTTGATGTGGCCGAGATTTGATCTATGCCCCCAGGGTCTGGATGCTTTACTGGGAGCTGGTCGTGATGACCCAGCCAAGAGCCAGCCTGAGGTGGGCTTTTTTTCTTTTTTAACATCTTTATTGGAGTATAATTGCTTTACAATGGCATGTTAGTTTCTGCTTTATAACAAAGTGAATCAGTTATACATATGTTCCCATATCTCTTCCCTCTTGCATCTCCCTCCCCCGCCACCCTCCCTATCCCACCCCTCTAGGTGGTCACAAAGCACCGAGCTGATCTCCCTGTGCTATGCGGCTGCTTCCCACTAGCTATCTGTTTTACATTTGGTAGTGTATATATGTCCATGCCACTCTCTCACTTTGTCCCATCTTACCCTTCCCCATCCCCATATTCTCAAGTCCATTCTCTAGTAGGTCTGTGTCTTTCTTCCCGTCTTGCCCCTACATTCTTCATGACCTCTTTTTTTTTTCTCTTAGATTTCATATATGTGTGTTAGCATACGGTATTTGTTTTTCTCTTTCTGACTTACTTCACTCTGTATGACAGACTCTAGGTCCATCCACCTCACTACAAATAGTTCAATTTTGTTTCTTTTTATGGCTGAGTAGTATTCCATTGTATATATGTGCCACATCTTCTTTATCCATTCATCTGTTGATAGATACTTAGGTTGCTTCCATGTCCTGGCTGTCGTAAATAGAGCTGCAATGAATATCTTGGTACATGACTCTTTTTGAATTATGGCTTTCTCAGGGTATATGCCCAGTAGTAGGATTGCTGGGTTGTATGGTAGTTCTATTTGTAGTTTTTTAAGGAACATCCATACTGTTCTCCATAGTGGCTGTATCAATTTACATTCCCACCAACAGTGCAAGAGTGTTCCCTTTTCTCCACACCCTCTCCAGCATTTATTATTTCTAGATTTCTTGATGATGGCCATTCTGACCGGTGTGAGATGATATCTTATTGTAGATTTGATTTGCATTTCTCTATTGATTAATGATGTCGAGCATTCTTTCATGTGTTTGTTGGCAATGTGTATATCTTCTTTGGAGAAATGTCTATTTAGGTCTTCTGCCCATCTTTGCATAAGTGGTGCTATGAAAACTGGACAGGTACATGCAAAAGTATGAAATTAGAACACTCCCTAACACCATATACAAAAATAAACTCAAAATGGATTAAAGACCTAAATGTAAGGCCAGACACTATCAAACTCTTAGAGGAAAACATAGGCAGAACACTCTATGACATAAATCACAGCAAGATCCTTTTTGACCCACCTCCTAGGGAAATGGAAATAAAAACAAAAGTAAACAAATGGGACCTAATGAAACTTAAAAGCTTTTGCACAGCAAAGGAAACCATAACCAATATGACAAGACAACCCTCAGAATGGGAGAAAATATTTGCAAATGAAGCAACTGACAAAAGATTAATCTCCAAAATTTACGAACAGCTCATGCAGCTCAATAACAACAAAAAACAACCCAATCTGAGGTGGGCTTTTTATCACTTCCTTATATCCTGACACCTAGTAATTCTGAGTTTTCTGTGTAACAGTACAAGCAAAGCAAACACGCATTTATATTTTCTTCACATAATCACTCATTTATTAATCAATAATTATTGAGCAGCTACTATGTACGAAACCAAGGGCAGCATAGTGCAGACAAGAGACAGAAGTGTTTATCAGAGTCTCAGCTCTTAAAGAAAATATAAAATACTAGATTGAATTTAGTGCCACGAGAGAATTGGAGACAAAGTAACATGGAAATTCAGAGGAAGGCAAGATCAATTCTTCTTTGGGAGAAACCAGAAAAGGCTCAAGAGAGGAGGGGGCATTGAAGTTGAGACTCACAGAATGGCTGGAGTTCTCTAAGGAAGCTATGACAGCCTCAACACAACAGGAAAAAAGGAGAAGTTAAGCATGATTGCGTTGTCTTTAATCATGTGAGGTTATGCTTCTCTAATTTATCTGTTCTTTATAGCCACATTTATTCCCCCACTGCATTGTAAAATAATTTGAAACCACTGAACAACTAACAGTGCATGGATTGTGTGATTCGACAGAGAACAGCCACAGGGAAAAGCAAATGGGAACACTGGGGAGCACTTGCCTTTATTTTGAGTAAGTGTTTTGTGACAAACTCTGGGTTTGTCACTGAGGATGCAAAGAAGTAGAAGACCTCTTCCAGTGGCCACATAGTTACTCAAATGGCCACAAAACCACTTGATACCTTCTCTTTGGGCAGCTTTCCTGAATTGTCGTTCTTCACAGATGACCTAAAATGGCAAATCTCTCCTCTAAGAAATTGCGTTTTGAGGGGAGATAAATATACATATGTTCACATGTAGATGAACACCTAATATATTCACTAACTGGTGGATACCACTTTACAGTTTGTAAAGGCTTTTTAGAATGTCTTGTCCAAGTTGTGGACTCCATGAAATAAGCCAGGCAAATATTATGATTATCCTATCTTATATAACATCCAGGAGAGTGAGTCTCAGTGGGAAGAGAGACCTGTCTATAGTCAGGCAGCTAGAGATGAGGCCACTCCAAATAGATTCATCTTGGTTTGGTGTTTTTAGCAATAACCAATAGGAGTCAGCCATCTTTCAAGTTATTTCAACAAATATTTCCAACCATATTACTTAGCCATCTCAAAGTCTCTGTTTTTGACCAGATCTTAGCATGGCTGATGTGTATAACAAAATCTTTCTGATTAGGGCAGTGGTTGCTTTTCAGGTTTTTCTTAAAAATCTTAATACTTCCAACCCAGATATGCTCTTCAGAGGTGGCGTATTGGGAATTATCCAATGGTAATGTGATCTAAACAGCGCAAAGGTTTCCTTCTAATTCCTTTTTGTTTGTTTTTCAGTAGCCAGGGACGTAGTGGAAGCAATTTGAGATGTCTAGAAGAGGGCTATAGAAGATATTGCATGCATACATTAAAGCATTGGCTCTTTTCTGTTATGGTTTCTTTTATGGTTTGTGTGTCTAAATCATATTTCAGCCTGCTAGTATGTATTGCTATTATGTTTAGCACAGTGCCTGAAAAAGAAATCAAACCTAGAATGTCTTCGCCCCCAATTCCATCAAAGTTCCCATGAAGTTATTGGCGATAGTGCTGCATCCTTGATCTTGGATTCTCAAAGTCCATGCAGAGTGCATTACTGCATACACATGCAGGGTGTGCTGACTTGCAGTATCCAAAGAGATCTTTAGCAGAGCCTCTGGTTCTATATGGTGAAAACCTATCCGTTGGGGTCATCTAAGTTGCTACAGGCAGGTCATGATTCTCTCTGATCTGGGTTAGGAGATTTTTCTCTAGCTGTAAAGAAACAGCTAGCTGTATGTACTGGTTGTTTTTCTTTGTTGGTATTGTTTTGTTTTGTTTTTAGTTGCCTCCAGTTCCTCTAGAAGCTCAGGGAAGTTCCAAAGGCCTCTGAAGCCCTGCAGAGACTCTGGGGTGAGAGCTCAGTGGGAGCTTTTCCTTTCATGAACTAATCAGAGGGCAGAGGGCTGGCACGGGTCTCTCTCCCCGCTGGGTGCTATGGGGCTTTATTTTGGGAATAGGACCACCTAGTGGGGCAGTCTGGCCAGCCTTTTCTCCTGGACTGAATGGTTTGGTAGCTGAAAGGGAGTAACAGTTTCTGAGAGGTGAAAACTGTGTCTCTCCAGAATCTTGAGAAAGATTCTGAATCCTGTTCCCAATTCCAGAGTACCAGTCCGCTTTCAACACTGCAATATCAATCAACACATGCCATGAAAACTTACCAAAAATTAGGGTCAGGGGAATTATTTGGAGGATTATATAATCCTGTTTCTATTAAAAAAAAGAAAAACTTTAAAAGGCAGCAGAGAGGGGCTTCCTGCTGCTAAGGAAGATAAAGCTGCTCTTCAGTTATGAAAATCACACACAGCTGTCCACCCCGGCACAAAGGATTAGCATCAAACTGGAGAAAGATTAAAAACAAGATAAAACAAAAACCTCCCCATCAGTGGGCCTCCTCCACATATTTACTTTGTTTTGTTTTGTTTGTTTGTTTTAAGTTATGGTTCATGTTTTGAACCTCATGTATGCCTTGTGAGATAGCAGAGCCTCCCTGCCAGGTGCATTTAGGACAGTCCTCATCGCCTTGACATCTTTCATTTTCCCCTTCCCGGTAATCTCTAGACTCTATGGTTACACATCACGGATCCTTTTCCCTAGTAAAGTTTTCTCTAGGACAGTTTATCTTTTACCCCTTTCCCTTAAAATTCTATGGTTGATTGTGGTTTTGATTAAAACTATTCCAGCCGTTAGCATTTCAAAAGAAGAATTTAAGAGATTAAATTAGACAGAGGAGGAAGGAAGATATATCGTAATTGATAATTAGGTGAACTTCACTGTAGCCTCCTCAGGATAACTCTCTGGTCTTCGAGCTAGGTTTTGGAGAGTCATGAGTTTTTATCCGAAACCCGCTTTGTAGCCAGTGGGAGTCTTGTTCTCTCCTCTCAGTGCGAGCTGTCTTTGGTAAAAGGCTTATCAGTGGTAATGGGCCAGCCACTCACCCCTACTCCACACCCTGCTGCAGACTGCTGACCCATAGCGCACTGCCATTGAATAAAGAGGTGAAGATCAAATAGAATCTGGTCGCATCCCACAGAAAGCCGAGAATGGGCACATTTTCACAAATTATTCAGAGACAACACCTGAATTGCTGTCAGCTAACTGGATAAATTGGGGGAAAGAGAAGAATAGCACCCCGCCTTTCCACTGCCCACTTATGCAGGTGATATTTTCTGGTCTTAACTCCTTTCATGGAAATATAGTCTAAAATCCAATATACCCTTAATTCAATGTAAGATAATACTTTTGGCTTATTGTGGATACTGGGCAGAGATTCTCTTGATTATTTCATTACAAAAATTAGACCACATCTCCCATAAATAAAATGTGTGAGGAGAAAACCTTAAGGTAGTTGGGGCTCTATGAGACGTATCTGAAGTATTTTTTCTCATTTTGACCATAATTTTTTTTGAATTACAAAGAAATACATAACTAACTAGTTTTAAACAGTAACATGGACTGCAGTTTAGCTAGTGGTTGAAAATCGTAGGCTCTGAAGCTAGACCATGTAGATCAAAAACTTGCCCCCATCATTTTTGGTTACGTAATCTCAAGAAAGCTACTTTACCTCTTGGAGCTTCAGTTCCCTCATTTGCAAAATGAGTGCAATAATAATACCTCCTTAGGTTGGTTGCTATGAGCATGGAATACGATAGTTAGGACTAAAGTAGCCAAGTCTGGCTCATTCACTGGATTTTTCTGTTGATATGATCTCTAACCACAGAGTTACGCATGGTCTTACGTTCTGTTCCCACATGCTTGATTGGAAATTTCACAGCACAAACTTGCAGATACTGAAATTATCAATAGCATACCTATTTATGGCAGAGTGATCTGTAAGCCCAGGGGTACATTTCGATTCAGGATCCAGATGTGTCGCTAGGTACCCATCTGGGGACACTTTTAGCTAAGTAAGCTCTAGGCCTGCAGAGCTCTTGAGGTATAGAAGATAGAGAGCACTGCTCACAACAGTACAAATTGTTTAGAAGATTTCCTGTACTGCATTAATAGCGCTTTCTAGGTTCTAATACTCTTAAAATTTAGAACTATTAGACTGAACCCCTTACTCTCAGCCAACTGAAATATAATTCTCTCCATATATTTGGTCACCCTTGCCTCTTGGTTAAATGTTCATTCTCCTGTTACCTCTCCCCACCCTTCAGTCTTCGGCATTGCTTCCTTACATCTGAACTTCTTTTCCTCCCTAAATGCTGTCTAGAATCTCCTTGTAGAGTCACCGTCTTAAACACAGCTCAGAGACTAATTATTTGAGTCTGGCCCAGCCCCTGGAACTCTTCACCTTAATTTCTCCACATGAGCATCATTTTCCTTTTTTTTTTAATTTAAAAAAATTATACAATTTTTAAAGTTTACACTCCATTTACAGTTATCACAAAACATTGACTATATTCCCTGTGTTGTACAGTCTATCCCTGTAGCCTATCCTACACCCCATAGTTTGTACTTCCCACTCCCCCAGCCCTGTGTTGCTCCTCTTCCCCCAACTGGTAACCACTAGTTTGTTCTCTATATCTGTGAGTCAAGCATCAATTCCTTTGAGTTTGCTTTGATGCCTTAGCAAGATGTAAACACTATAATGTTGATATAGGTCTATATAGGTCTTTAGGTAAGTCCCTTAGTTCCATACCTAACCTCAGTCAACTGAATTGAGGTGCTTACTTCTTGTGCATGTTCTGTAGTGCATGTTCTGTAGTGCACTTACTCTTCGTTTATTTGTTTGCTGGGGAATGGCTCCTCTTTTAACCTGGTTTCTCTAAGGATCCCAGCATTAAGACTTGGATCAGTTATGACAAACTAGGTTATGCTGTAGTAACAAATGACCCCCATATCCTAATTTGTCATAGTAATAAAGTCTTTCAACTCACTCACCATGTTATCATGGGTTTGCTATGATTCTGTTCCATGTTGTCTTCATCTCAGGATACTCTAGCTGATGGAGTAGCCTCTATCTGTTAGAACCTGTATCTTTAATGTTGCCATCAGTAGGGAAAACCAAATCATGTTCTCAGTTCTTACTCTAACAAGATGGGAATGTATAATTTTCCTGCAAAAGGGGAGCATTGGAGGGTAGGTTACCAAATATGAATGAGCAGTAATTTGATCTATACTAAAGCCAGTTGCTGTAACTAGAGGAAAGACTCTAATGCAGACTTAGAAATTCTTCCGATTCCTAACACAGTAAGCTGAACTTCTGGCTTTCCATATCTCCAAGTTACACAAAAAGTGGTAAAATCCAGTGATTCACAAATTGTAGTTTTGTTTTATTTATTTATTTTTTTGCCATATGCGGGCCTCTCACTGTTGTGGCCTCTCCCGTTGCGGAGCACAGGCTCCGGACGCGCAGGCTCAGTGGGCCATAGCTCACGGGCCTAGCCTCTCCGTGGCATGTGGGATCTTCCCAGACCAGGGCACGAACCTGTGTCCCCTGTATAACCACTGCGCCACCAGGTAAGCCCCACAAATTGTAGTTTTTAAGTTAATAATGAAGTACGCTTAAGTTCTAAGAGGGAAGTTTATAGCAATACAAGCCTACCTCAAGAAACAAGAAAAATCTCAAATAAACAATCTAACCTTACACCTAAAGTAACTAGAGAAAGAAGAACAAACAAAAAACAAAGTTAGCAGAAGGAAAGAAATCATAAAGATCAGAGCAGAAATAAATGAAATACAAATAAAGAAAACAATAGCAAATATCAATAAAACTAAAAGCTAGTTCTTTGAGGAGATAAACAAAATTGATAAACCATTAGCCAAACTCATCAAGAAAAAGAGGGAGAGGACTTAAATCAATAAAATTAGAAATCAGAAAAGAGAAGTTACAGCAGACACCGCAGAAATACAAAGCATCCTAAGAGACTACTACAAGCAGCTCTTTGCCAATAAAATGGACAACCTGGAAGAAATGGACAAATTTTTAGAAAGGTATAACCTTCCAAGACTGAACCAGGAAGAAACAGAAAATATGAACAGACCAATCACAAGTAATGAAATTGAAACTATGATTAAAAATCTTCCAACAAACAAAAGTCCAGGACCAGATGGCTTCACAGGTGAATTCTATCAAACAATTAGACAAGAGCTAACACCCATCCTTCTCAAACTCTTCCAAAAAATTGCAGAAGAAGGAACACTCCCAAACTCATTCTATGAGGCCAGCATCACCCTGATACCAAAACCAGACAAAGATACTACAAAAAAAGGATATTACAGACCAATATCACTGATGAATATAGATGCAAAAATCCTCAAGAAAATACTAGCAAACAGAATCCAACAACACATTAAAAGGATCATACACCATGATCAAGTGAGATTTATCCCAGCGATGCCAGGATTCTTCAATATATGCAAATCAATCAATGTGATACACCATATTAACAAATTGAAGAATAAAAACCATATGATCATCTCAATAGATGCAGAAAAATCTTTTGACAAAATTCAAAATCAATTTATGATAAAAATGCTCCAGAATGTGGGCATAGAGGGAACCTACCTCAACATAATAAAGGCCATATATGACAAACCCACAGCAAACATCATTCTCAAAGGTGAAAAACTGAAAGCATTTCCTCTAAGATCAGGAACAAGATAAGGATGTCCACTCTCACTACTCTTATTCAACATAGTTTTGGAAGTCCTAGCCATGGCAATCAGAGAAGAAAAAGAAATAAAAGGAATACAAATTGGAAAAGATGAAGTCAAACTGTCACTGTTTGTAAATGACATGATACTGTATATAGAGAATCCTAAAGATGCCACCAGAAAACTACTAGAGCTAATCATTGAATTTGGTAAATTCGCAGAATACAAAATTAATGCACAGAAATCTCTTGCATTCCTATACACTGATGATGAAAAATCTGAAAGAGAAATTAAGGAAACACTTCCATTTACCATTGCAACAAAAAGAATAAAATACCTAGGAATAAACCTACCTAAGGAGACAAAAGACCTGTATGCAGAAAACCATAAGACACTGATGAAAGAAATTAAAGATGATACAAACAGATGGAGAGATATACCATGTTCTCGAATTGGAAGAATCAATATTGTGAAAATGATTATACTACCCAAAGCAATCTACAGATCCAATGCAATCCCTATCAAATTACCAATGGCACTTTTCCCAGAACTAGAACAAAAAATCTGAAATTTGTATGGAGACACAAAAGAGCCCAAATAGCCAAAGCAGTCTTGAGGGAAAGAAACAGAGCTGGAGGAATCAGACTCCCTGACTTCAGACTATACTACAAAGCTACAGTCATCAGGATAATATGGTACTGGCCCAAAAACAGAAATATAGATCAATGGAACAGGATAGAAAGCCCAGAGATAAACCCACACACCTATGGTCAACTAATCTATGACAAAGGAGTCAAGGATACACAATGGAGAAAAGACAGTCTCTTCAATAATTTGTGCTGGGAAAACTGGAGAGCTACATGTAAAAGAATGAAATTAGAACACTCCCTAACACCATACACAAAAATTAACTCAAGATGGATTAGAGACCTAAATGTAAGACCGGATGCTATAAAATTCTTAGATGAAAACATAGGAGGAACACTCTTTGACATAAATAACAGCGAGATCTTTTTTGATCCACCTCCTAGAGTAATGGAAATAAAAACAAAATAAATAAAACACAAAACAAAGAAACAAAAAATAATGATGTACGCTTACACCTTATTTTTTAAAGAATCCTTATTCCAGAATTCCTTTAAAGAAGGATAGTAACTATTAGAGAAAAATTATACACAATTGTCCTTCTTTTTAACTTTCACTTTAGCTATAAAAAATTTTAAAAAAGCAAATCAAGATCATTCTTTAAATTGTGGATCTTTTCAATATTATATAAAAATATGATGTAAATATACCATCAAAAGCTGAGCTTTGTTATAGAGAGAAAGCACATATCCAAATGAATTTATTCAGATCAAATCAGTTTAGTGAAAGCTTTAAATAAATAACTGATAAGAAGCAATACCTAGCGATAAAGTAGCTAAAACATGAGAGTAAAGTCTCATCTGAACCCATGGGAAATATGTTACAGTAGGAGAGCTGACAACAAAATTAAAGTAATAAATGAGAAATACATGGCATATCAATTCAATAAATCTGCAGTGAATGCACTATTTTACTTTCCCAATAATGTGGCTTATTTATTACTCTGATTTTTAGGAATGGGAATAAATATTGAGATCTTTAAAAGCCAGAGCTCTTTCAAATTTGTTTGAAGGAATAAAATAAGAGCAATGTAACTTACTTTCTAGGGACCATAGAAAACTTTTTTATTTTAAGTTTTATTGGAATGAAGGTGTTCCCAGTTCAGGCACTGGCTTAGTTTCAGTGAAACTGCAAGAACACTGAATAATTTGTGCCTTGGTGAGACAAGGCCATATTCCAGTGAGAAAGACAAATAATCAATTTCTATCTCTAAAGTTCTTTGGGCATACAAAGGCTTTGTTATTATGTCATATTTTTTAGTTAAGTGTGCATGAAAGATTAATATTTAGTGTATAATTTGCCATTGCAAATAAAATAAAATACAATAAATAGTTCCCAAATTGTGGCCGTCAATGGCAAATGATTTGTATCAGTAATCACAAATCTCTGAGTTTAAATAGTAGACAAAGGATATAGGGAAATAATAAGAATAGATGATGGGATGTGTAAATTTACCTGTATTTTTGGTTTGCCCTTGCCCAGCAAGGTAGAACGCCCTCTTTAACGAATTATCTATCAAATATTCCTAGGAGAAAGTGCCTAGGACAGATGTTTCTAGCATTGTCTTGCATCTGGAGAAAATGAAGAAGTGATATAGGGAGAAGTAAATACAACAAAGTTGACTAACAAAATTTAAAAAGCCAACTCTTTAACTCTGGCATCATCCACCAAATAGTCCAAATTCATCTCCACTAAACAACCCAAAGAGGGACTTGTAAAGTTTACCTTACTTATCTACAGTCTGCAAACTCAATCATCTTCATAATGTAATTGCTGATGGAGGGTTAACAACCCTAAATCTCTTCAAGTTGGTGAGATGTCATGTGGCAAAAGGCTAATTAGAAGAGACTTGATAGACTTCAGAAGGAAGTGTGGCTACACTTGTAATACCTCCGTGGCTGATCTTGAGTTCCAAGCGCCTTGGAGATATTCTGAAATGTTTTGCCATTTGGGAAATTAAAATTTACTGTGACAAAATTGCATATGTTAAAAAAAGAAAGCAAAACCAAACCAAAAGAATGACTTCAATTAATGGGTCAGCCTAGGGAAATGGATTTTTTATTTGTTAAGAACCAAGGGACTGAATAAAGATCCATCAACATACAATACCAGGTAATTCTAATTAACTACAGTAAGCAAAGAGTTTGTCTCACTTAGTTTAGGAGTCACAGGGGAAAACAGTGCTTCCTTCTTAAGGCACCGGCATTATCTAACATTCCAGGAAGGAGAGAATCTTGCTTCCCCCTGGAAATCTTTGCTTGTTCTTCTCCCACTAATATTTTTATTAATCAGTATTTGATTATATTTTTATTTTCAAAATAGATTAAAATCTCAAATTTTATAATAAAAACTTTCTTGGTCATTATCACTTTATGCTTAAAAAAAACAGAAGGAAGCTACAACTTGGCAGGTTAAAGGGATTGGTGTGAACTTATGGATATCAAGGCTTTAAGAATTTGGAACTTCCCATTGTATGGGAATGTAAAGAAAACTCACCTGATTACCAACTTTATTTACCTAATTTATATCTTCTGCCAATTTTGGGTCTTTTATTATTTTTTGTTGAGATGGCAATTAATTAAAACTAAGTTTTAAAAATTTATTAAACCAATAATTTAGTTAACTTAAAAAAAAACTGCCCTCTATATTTCATACATAGGTGTATTTCATATGTACAAAAAGATAATTATTACTATATAGCCTGTAAGTTTCACTTAACATGCCAAGTATTTTGTCATTTACCTAAATATTGATCAGTTTATTAGCTATACAACATTTTGTTGTATTAACATCCTATGATTTGTTAAACTCTTTATTAGTGTGAAATAGATTGTTTCTAGTTTTTTCATTATTATTGATAACACTACAATGATCATCTTTATATGCGTACTGAATTATTACCTTAATATAAATTCTAGGAGTGAAATTATCCAATCAAAAGATATACCAGTCCTTGTGGCTTTTTTGCTGCATAGTTTTCCTTTTCTTTATGTATGAATTGACCAATATATAATGCCAATAGCAATGAATTAGTGTGTCATTTTCACTATAACCTTGTCAACAGCGTGAGTTGACAGAAAAATTGATACTTCATTAAATACAATACAGTGTTTCAAATTCATTTAAATTTCCATTTTTTTGACAGTTAAAAGAGTTATGTTTAAGCTAATTAAAGCCACTGGAATCATTAAAGCTATATGGGTTAGTATTGCATTTTGATTCATTGAGTTTAAGATTTAGTTATATGCAGATGCGTATAAAATTTAGTTTCAGGAAATCCATGAGTGAAACTTGTTATACAGTGGCATATCACTAAATAAAATTATTTATAAGGTTGAATGGACTCAATCTCATATAAAAAGTACCAAAAGAACCTTGTTAAAAGAATGATCTCATTTGAAAAAGGCTTGAAATGAATTCATTATAACAAGGCATGGACCCCGAGGGCATGGCTGCAGTATTTTAAATTTTATTTGTCTTTGACTGAAAACTTGATTTATTAATAGCATTTCACTGATTCTTTTATCCATGTGCATGGTATAATTCATCTTCATCTTCCTTTCAGAAACGCCACTGGAATAAAAGCTTGTTTGTTTGTTTGATCTTTCCCTGATTTCGGCGTTTATTATTGAGCCCTATATGGGAAATAAAATAATATTTTAAAATACTTATTAAGAAGTAGACTCTGTAATAGGCACTTTAGGCAGAGCTGAAAAATGAGAGTTGGGTCACTTATTTTGTAAGAGTGATATCTTATAGTTCTGAGGGGAACATTACATCACTGATTGAGCCAGGGACCAAATCCCCTCTGCAGTATTTGTGTTCAGTGCTCTCCGAGCCCATGTAGGAACACTCCATGGAGTGGATGTCCTTTGGTAGTTTTCACTCATTGGTTCTTTACACATTCAATTTCGTTTCATCTGTACAGTAACCCTCATTTTAAAAATAAGTGAAAGTCAGAGATGTCACGTAACTACACGACAGGTATGTATTCAATTTATAGATGAAGACATGGAGGCATAGGGATTATAAAATATTCCAGAACCAGGAATTGGCAGGACTGGGATTCTGACACAGGACTATAGAGCTCAAAGTGCAAGTTTTTAACCACTGTGCATTCTGAAAACACTGGGCCTGGTGTTATCAGTGCAGAGTAAAGTGAGGTGATCAACCCCCTCATTCTAGATACTACCATGACTATTGTGGCATCTAAAATTTCCTTCAGAATTTTTTCACAGTTCCATTATGGATGGGCACATGTTAGGCTTACTATTATCTAAATCTACTAAAGCCTGTTTGTTTGGCTTTATTTTCCACATTTTCTCCCTTGAATTAAGTTGTCTACAGTTGGTGTCTGAACCCATGTGGGAGAGTTCCTTTCCCTCACTTTATATAAGAAGGCATCTGGAGTTAATACAATTACAGACACCCAGAGCCTTTCACTAAGCTTGAAATCAGATGCAAAATTTTCAGGACATCCCTGTCATGGAGAAGATGAAGAGTTTTAAACATATTCTCCAATAAATTGAAATTCTTGGTTAAAATCCGAGTGAGGATAAATATGTGTTTTCCTTTATCAGCAATTGAAACTGATCAATTTACTCATTTCTTGATAATGTGATGATGAGTATTGCAAGACATAGTATTAAACACAGATAGAGGACTTTGTAGTGAAAAATTAAAAATCAAAATTTTAATATAATGCTTTACATATATTGGGGAAGATCTGGCATTTACAAATGGCCTAGGCTCTATTATGGTTTGAAACTTTGCTTTGTGTTCTTGGATCTTTCTTGACGTTGCATTTTTCTAAGTCTTTTGATAACAGTGCTAATGAAATGCTCTTCATATGCAATTCCTTCACAAGTTGGGAGAGCAGATATGAAAGCAGTTTGTGACACAGCAGCATAAGCACCAGTGGCAATACTAGTCATAGTAATATTAGATGAAGGAGTGAGAGTGGTGTCTTGTGAGTCCATTGGTAATTCACAGCAGTTTCAGTTCATACCTTAAAGAGCCCAGAAACAGAAGATGTAGTCACTGCATAGACCGTCTCATCTCTCCCCTACCTCTGGGCCAAATCATTTCCCTCAAAACCACAGCACCTTAATTCTACATGAAAATGAGATGAGTTGATATTGCCTCATTTTTCTTTGTATTGCAGATTATTTTCTGGGAGTGAGAAAAGTAGGAGTTGGATTTGGGCTAAATAAAAACTATGAAAAAAATTAGTAAATGAACTAAGGTTTCAACCAGGGTTATATTTTCAGAACTGACAATGAATTACAGCTTATACTAAAAACCAAAACACATGGTGGCACACATCTATATGGCTCTATGAGTTTCTTTAGCAGGACTTAGCAGCCCTGGTGTAGAAATAGAAAATGTTTCTGTAGAATTGGCATATAGGTGGGAGTTTACATGGAGATAAAAACTGAGGGGCAAGTAAAGTGGGGGCAAGTGATATAAAGTGTTCAAAGTAATGGATCCAGGCTGGTGGTGGAAGGAATTGGAATTAGGATAAAACTGATGGAAGGAAAATTGAGGTACCTAAGGACTAGAAGTCTCAGTGAGATCAAATAGCAGATCTAATGAACCTAAGGAACAGCAGAGGGGATGGGTGAAAAATAGGAGCTTGTAATTGGAGGAAGACAGTGAAATGCGTGACTTTGAAGTAGAGTAGTAAAATCGAGTGAGAGTAGATAGAGATGGTGTGGAAGCCCAGGGTGAAGGGATGGAAGCTATTTGCTAAGGTAGAGGGGACTGGAAGAGACTCAGATCTCTGGTAGGCTAGATTATTTGACAGGTACAGATGGAAAATGGAGTTACCTGAGTAGACAATGACACAATCCCAGACAAGAAGGCAGGGAAGTGCAAGGTTTCAGAGATGGTGGGAGAATAGAAGACACATGTGTTAATTTAGTGGGAGTAGACAATTTTTAGAAATAAGTTTTGTGTAATCCTCCCATCATTCTCCTCCTCCTCCACCTCCTTCTCCTCTTCTTCCTCCTCTCCTTCTTCTTTTGACTATAAGTTGTATGAGAAAATAGTGATTGGAATTTTAAGACTAGGTAGAGTTCATGAATTTGAAGCCCACCTCCCTAAACAAAAGAAAAGACAGGTTAAATTACAGGGCTGAGTACTTCTATTATTGTTGAAGAAATGGTGTTATGTGACTGGTTGGTCAGTTGTATACATTCCTCAAAGTCACTTGTACAGAGAAAGCTTAATGGAAAAATGATCTCCACCCTCAAAGAATAACTTATCTATTACCTTTCTTTCCATTTGGGAAATATGCCAGAACTCATGATTCATAAATGTAGTTTAGTATATTACAAAGGAAAATTATTATAGTTTCTAATGCACTGATCTGATGCTTCCTCCCATTATGTCCCTAAACAAACATAAATATTCCAAGTGACAACTGATGTTTGATCTCCATGGCCAAGGAAAATAGGAAAATTTAGATAATTCATCAGGTAGCACTTTTTATTTTACTGTCATATCGATACATCTATATATCATCTATATAACTATCTAAAATTTGTAAAATATATTTATATTTAATAATATATAATTAAATATAATATAAATATTAATTAATAATTATATGGGGTATATATTTTATTATATAATATATAAAATAATATACAATATATAATGTATACATAATATATAAATTTTAATAAATAAAATTCAGTTTTATATATTAGACATTTATACATATTATAAATAAATTATGTAGTAGATATAGATATATAGATACACACACACAAACTGATAGGATTTCAACTGGACTTAGTCTACTTAGCATTATCATATCTTCCCAGAATCACCAAATCAGCCAGATGTAACAAGTTAGATTTTATTTTACATCCTATTTTCTTAAAGTTTCATATTATTAATTTTGTTTTGTCTTTTAGATTTCTTCAGGAATAGCATAACTCATGTCTTCCCTTAGGAACAGAGTTCACTATAGAAATGTAAAAATTTACCCCCCTCCCATCCATAAGAGTAATATATACATACATACATATAAGCTTTGGGGTTCTGGTCTGTCACTGGAGGCCCATAACAATAATGGCTCTCTGAAATATGAGTTGGCATTTCAATTTGGCCCAATTTCACCCTCAAGTTAACAATTCTGTGCTCACATTTCAAAAAGGTCTAAAGCACTGCTGAAGATGGAGTCTGATAAGCAAATTTTTGTATAGTTCTGCTTGCTCTCTCATTTTTCTTTTTCTCTTTTCATTTTAAATAATGAAAGCAGTAAGCCTGGAAAGGTCAAATGCTTTAGGTTTTGTCAGGCAGTTTGGGATTTCTCCAGTGAAGAATACATCCCAATTCCCTGGAATGTCAAATCAGCAGCTTAGTCGGTCACTAGAACCAGGACAGATGGGATTCCCCAGGAGGGTTGGCCCATTTTCCTTCTTAGCTCACAGAATTAAAACTTGAAACTGTAGCTTTCTTTGACCTCACATTTGTTAAAAAAAATTTAAAAACTATTCTTTTTCATCTCTGAGAGAGTTTAAGCCAACAATTTGAAAACTGTTCTTCTAGACAGAGATCAAGAGGGGCAGGAGATGAAGCAGTAGTGGAATATCATATTTTTATATAGGTTATTTAATTAAGAAGTTGTAAATAAATACCCATTGTGTAGAAAATTGCATGTGCTTGATCAATAATACCATTGCTAATATCAGGGTCTAATGGTTGGCTTGAAAAAAATGTGGCTTGGATGCCTTAAGCAATTATCCTGACTAGCTATAGGATTTTTTTTTTTTTGCATTGAAAAGCTTCATGAGCCTTGTTTTTGTTTTTGTTTTCTCTTCCATAAAGTGTAGCAGTAGATAGGAGCATAATAAGACTTTGGAAATAACTTGTAAACATAGGGTTCTTGTTTGATTTGCTCATGACAATGTCCAGCATTGTACCTGATGCATTATAGGTTCCCAATAAGTGCTTATTGAACAAATGAATGGATGAATAATTGATTTTTGATAAGAAGGCTTGAGTTTTGTCATAAACATGCTTAGTGGTTTTGTCCGAATTATTTAATTCCTTTGTGTAGCTTCTTCCTCTTAGAGTTTCTATGGCTATTATAAAGATTAATAATATTGATTATTATCGATCCAACTTGGGTTATTAATATACTTAGGCACATAGTTCATTAATAGTGTTAATAACGTTTATGTGTCTATTACTGTTATCACTCATTTTTGGAGTCCTGACTGTTTCTATCACACTGTCATCTTCAATTTCAATCAAGACACCTCAACATAGAAGTTTTTGGAAAATGGTCTAATAATATTGATAGTATCATTTGTATTGCTATTACTGTTGTATTATGGCATAAAGTCATGATATAGTACATATTTTTATCAATATAAAAAATTATTCAAACCACAGTAAAATTTTGAATATGTACTGTGTGTTGATTACTGTTTGTCACTGTGGGTCTAGCAATAAACCAGACAGTCAAGATCCCTGAACTTATATTCTAGTTGGGGATGATGGTGCACATAAAGACAGATATAAAGGAACTGAAAAAAAAAGATAATGATAAATGCTTAGAAGAAGATAAATAGGGTAGATGTGAAAAAAAGTGATGGAGAAATGAGGTATTTTAGATTGGATGCTCAGAAAGCTCTCTCAGAAGAGATGGCTTTCGAGCTGAGCCTGGAGGTATCTACAGAACCAGAGCAAATGTCCTAAAAGAGAATGAGTTTGGAAGGTTCTAGGAACAGCAACAAATTCATTGTGGCTGAAACACAGACAGCAAGTGGATAATAATATATTTGTACCAGGATTTGATGCACAAAGAAAAAGGTTATGAATTTTTTCCCATTGTCCCTTTATAAAGATGTTATTTCTTTTATTACTGTAAGAGGAAGAAGAGCTCAAATAAAATGTGAGTTTTAGAATGTATTTCCAATACAATTGTTCCAGTCTCCTTCTTGGGTATGCTGGGTAGTGGTCAGCAGTCTGACAGCATGTAAACATGTGGACATTCTCTGGCTTTGCAAGCAGGAAGTGTTCTGAGAAAGGAATGAGTTTTTGTGTCTTTTTGTGCTTTTTCTTTCATAGTAAAAGGAAGAGGAGCCTGAAAAAAAGAGGGTGTTAAGAATGGGAAAATGGACTGGGAGTACATTGGTATGTCTCTGAAGATAAAAACATGTTCTTACACATGCTTGGCTGTCATAAAACGTTGTAAGAGGTAGAAATAAATGCATTTCACATCAGAAAAGCACATGGAGTTAGGGTTCATAAACATCATTAAATGGTAACTCAAATATTAGGAAGAAAAGAAAATATGAAATGTGGATTTTTAGTAGGTATTTATGTCTTTCATTATGAATATTCTAAAACATACACAATACCAGAAAGAAAAAAAATAGTGTAGTGAACCCTATGTACCCATCATCAACTTCAACATTTATCAGTGTTTCACCTATGTTGTTTTACCTAACTCACTCCTTTAATTTTTTCAGAGTACTGCAAAGCAAATATTGGTTTGACAGTTTTTCACTCATAAATAATTTAGTATGCTTCAACATGCTTTAACAGATGAGGGCATACTTTAAAAAATACTACCACAGTAACATTATCATACTTAACAGCATTAAAGACATTTGTTCATATTATTTAATAACTAGACCATATTCAAATTCCCTAATTGTCTTAGAAATGTCTTTCTGTAGTTGGTTTGTTCTAACCAGGATCCAAAAAAAGTCCACACGTTGAATTTGGTTGTAATCTCTCTTAAATATCTAGTGTATAATGGCCTTCCTCCTCCAAAGATTTTATTTGTTTGGGAAATTGGGCTATTTGTCTTGTGAAATATCCCATATCTAGATTTGTTTAATTGTTTCTTTATGTTGTTGTTTAAACGGTTCCTCTATTCTACATATGTTCCTAGTTAGAGCTTGATTAGATTCAGAATCAATGATCTTTTTCAGGAATTTTTTTTGTTTTTTTTGCGGTACGTGGGCCTCTCACTGTTGCGGCCTCTCCCGTTGCGGAACACAGGCTCCGGACGCGCAGGCTCCGGACGCGCAGGCTCAGTGGCCATGGCCCACGGGCCCAGCCGCTCCGTGGCATGTGGGATCCTCCTGGACCAGGGCACGAAACCGTGTCCCCTGCATCGGCAGGCGGACTCAACCACTGGGCCACCAGGGAAGCCCCTTTTTCAGGAATATTTTACAGGCATGCTTGGTACATCCGTATCACATATGCAGGCCAGCACCAAATAGCTGTGGTCACACTTTTAGTGATGCTAAGATTAATCAATGGGTTCATGTGCTGTCAGTTTGGCCCCATCGATTTATAAAGTTTCCCATTAATATTTTACCTAATAGTTTAGTTTCCATTGATGAGCATTGCCTAGGCCACAACTTCATTAACGAGTTATGAAATAGTGATTTCAAATTATATTATTCCGTTTTCCACCTAAAATTCTATTATAATGAAGAAATTTTCCTCGTCAATTATTTGGTTACCATGAATTGTGCTATAATGTTCTCCTGTCTTTCATGGAGTAAAACAAATCAGCTGAGTGGTGTACTAGACACAGAATAGTGGTCTATGTATCAATCTGTGTTAAGATACTACCTCTGGCCAAGAACTTAGGGAGGCTTTACAGAGAAGCTGATGTTTGAGTTGACTTTCTTCCCTTCTTTTTCCTTCCTTCCTTCCTTCCTTCCTTCCCCTCCTTCTCCTCCCTCTCTCCCTCTCTCTTTCTTTCACCTTCCTTCCTCTCTCCCTTCCTTCCATCTTTCTTCCCTCCTTCTCTCCCTCTCACTCTTCCTCTCCTTTTCTTTCACTCCATACAATAAAGTTCACAGTTCTAAAGTGTGCACTTTGGCAAATTTTAGTAGTTGCATGTATGTATGTAACTTTCTTCTAAAACAAGATATAGAACATTTACATCATCACAGAAAGTTTTCTGGTGATTTCCAGTCAATTCTAACTCTCCCTCAAGGAATGACTTTCTGATTTCTATCTCCATGGATCAGTTTTGCCCCTTCTTGGAATTTATATGAATGAATCATATAGTACGGGACTTTCAAATTTTTCTTTTGCTGGTGGAGGTATATCTGGCTACTTTTGCTTAACATAATGTGTTGGAGAGTCATTCGTGTCATCATGTGTATCAGTAGCTCATTCTTTTCTAGTACTAGGATATACCATATTCTTCAGTTGGTGGACACTTGGCTTCTTTCTAGCTTTTGACTATAATGAATAAGGTTTCTATGAACAGTTGTTTTTGCAAATCTATTCTGTGGACATATGTTTCATTTCTCTTGGATAAAACCTTAGGAGTGACACTTCTAGACCCACACATATACAATGAATTTATAATTCACCCTTATTGTGGTATAATTGAAGCATGCCAAACTGCACATATTTAAAATAAATAAGTTGATCAGTTTGAGCATATGTATATACTCTTGATCAAGATAAATATTCCCATCATTTCCCAAAAATATCCTGTGTCAATCTGTAATCCATTTATATCTAAATACCCCATCACAGGAATCCATGATTTGCTTTCTGACACTATAAATTTGTTTACATTTTCTGGATTTCATATAAATGAAATTATACAATATGTGCTGTATTTTTCCTGGCATAATTCTTTCACTCAGCATAATGATTTTGAGGAATAGTCCATGTTGTTGTGTGTTTCAATAATTCTTTCCTTTTTATTGCTGAGTAGTATTCCATTGTGTGGGTATACCACCATTTGCTTGTCTATTCAACTGTTGATGAATATTTGGATTTTCCTAAATGGATTTTGGCTATTACAAATAAAACTGCAATGAATATTTGCATACAAGTCTTTGTGTGGACATTTGCTTTCTTTTCTGTTAGGGAGATAACTAGTTGTAAAATGACTGGACTGAATGGTAGGAATATATTGAATTTTTTAAGAATCTACCAAACTTTATCCAAACATTTCCATAACTTTTCCCAAGGTGATTATAGCATTTCTACCCAAAGTATATGAGTTGCAGTTACTTCACATCCTCACTAGGACTTAAAATGGCCAGATTTTTTTTGTAGTAGGGGTGGTTTTTAAATTTTAACTTAGCTATTGGGTATATAGGGTGTATCTCCTTGTGTTTTTTTTTTTTTTTTTTTTTTTTTTCTTTTTGCGGTATGCGGGCCTCTCACCGCCGTGGCCCCTCCCGCCGCGGAGCACAGGCTCCGGACGCGCAGGCCCAGCGGCCATGGCTCACGGGCCCAGCCGCTCCGCGGCATATGGGATCCTCCCAGACCGGGGCACGAACCCGTATCCCCTGCATCGGCAGGCGGACTCCCAACCACTGCGCCACCAGGGAGGCCCTCTCCTTGTGTTTTTGATTTTGTTTCTCCAGTGGCTAATGATGCTCAGCATCATTACATGTGCTATTGGCCATTCATGTCTTTTCAAATCTTGTATCTATTTTCTTATTGAGTTGTTAGCCTTCTTATAATTAAGTTCAAAAAGTTCTTCATATATTCTGGATTCAAGCTTTTGTCTGATCCGTGTGTGTATATTCTACCAGTCTGTGGCTTGTCTTTTTGTTGAATTAATGGTATCTTTGAAGATCAGAAATTTTTAATGTTGATGAAATTCAATTTGTCTTTTTTTTTCTTGTATGACTCGTCCTATCATGTTCTAAGAAATCTTACCCCACAATCACAAAGATTTTCTCCTAGTAGTTTTATAGTTTTAGGTTTTACATTTAGAACTGTAGTCCACTTTGAGGTAATTTTTGTGCATGGTGTGAGGTAAGGATAGATGTTCTCATTTTTCCATACAGGTATTCATTTATTGAAAAGTCTTTTCATTTCTCATTGAATTTCCTTGGCACCTTTGTCAAAAATCAATTCAAATATGTATTTGTCTATTTCTTGACTTTTCTGTTCCATTCATCTATGCCTATCTTTTTGCAAATACCCAAACTATCTTTTCTTGTTTTTATTTATTTTATTTTATTTATTTATTTTTGGCTGCATTGGGTCTTCGCTGATGCATGCGGGCTTTCTCTAATTGCGGTGAGTGGGGGCTACTCTTCTTTCTGGTGCACGGGCTTCTCATTGCGGTGGCTTCTCTTGTTGTGGAGCATGGGCTCTAGGCATGCAGGCTTCAGTAGTTGTGGCATGTGCACTCAGTAGTTGTGGCTGTGGGCTCTAGAGTGCAGGCTCAGTAGTTGTGGTGCATGGGCTTAGTTGCTCCGTGGCATGTGGGATCCTACCAGGCCAGGGCTCGAACCTGTGTCCCCTGCATTGGCAGGCAGATTCTTAACCACTGCACCATCAGGGAAGCCCCCAAACTATCTTGATTGCTATAGTTTTAATGGTAAGCCTTGAAATCAGGTCGAGTAAATATTCTAACTTTGTTCTTCTTTCTTTTAATTCCTTTGCCTATTCTAGATCCTTTGCATTTCTGTACAGAGTTTTAAATCAATTGTCAATTTCTACTAAAAAAGCCTGCTACAAAATGGTTCCATAAGGACATTATTACTTAGTGATAATGGGTAACCATGCATTAATTTATTCTTTTTTTCATTCAGCATTAATTGTGGGTGTGACATATGCAGAGACTTATGCTGGAAATAAAAATATACATAACCGTATGTTATATATATATACCATCTTTTAAAGATGGCCCTTCAAACACAGGAGAATAGTATAAAAGATTACACTGTGTCATATGTACTGTGATGAACATATGAAAAGATTGTTGTAGGGCCTGAGACTAGTTCTCTGTCTGGGAATGAGGGAAAGTATTTGACAGAGTGAGTAATTGTTGTGTTCTATGTGTTTAACTTAGGATTTTTGCAGTTTAGATCATTCAATTTCATTATTATATGTCATACATATTGTTTGTATGACTGATATAATGATTTTACCTATCTTTACATTAAAAATTTTTTTTTAATTTTATTCTCTTTATTACAGATTTTACATACAATAATTAAATATTTTAAGACAAAAAATAAATTTAATTTAATTTTAAAAATAAAATAAAACCTGCTAGAATTTTGATTGGGATTATGTTGAATCCATACATCAGCTGGGAATCAATTTGGGAAGAATTTCCATATTAATGTTAATATTGAGTCTGGTCAATTGATTTTTGACAAGGGCACTATATTAATTAAATGAGAGAAAGTATTTTAACCAATGATTCTGGAATAACTGGATGCTCACAATGGGGGAAAAATGACTTCTATGTCTACCTCATTCCATGCCCCAAAATTAATCTGAAATGATCATACATTTAAACATGAAGCCTATAACCATAAAGATCTTGAAGAAAGTATGAGAATTTTGTTTTTACCTTATAGAAGTCAAAGATTTCTTAGAACCCAAAATGTAGAAGCCATAATGGGGAATAAAAATCCTGTTAATTTTGAGATCATCAAAATTAAAAACATCTGCTCATCAAAAGACATCATTAAGAAAATGAATAGGCAAGCCACAGCCTGGAAGAAAATATTCAAAATGCATTTCTCACAAATAAATTGTATCAAGAATATAGAAAACACTCCTAAAAATCAATAATAAAAGACAAACAATCTAATTATAAACGAGCAAAAGTATTGAACAGACAATTTACAAAGGAAGATATATGAATGACCAGTAAGCATGTTAATAGGTGCTTAACATCATTAGTCATCTTGGAAATGCAAATTGAAAACTCAATGAAGAATGCAAATTGAAACTCCAATGAGATACCATTTCACACCTGCTGGAATAGCTAAAATTAAAGAAAAATAAGACAATATAAGATGATCTTGAGTATGTGGAGTAACTTTAATTTCATACGTGCTGGAATTATGTAAAATGGCACAAGCATTTTTTGAAAACTATTTGGCTGTTTCTTAGAAAGTAAAATATACCTCTATCTTAGAGTGTAACTATAATTCTTATTTCTGTCTCCTATTGGTAAGAGAGGCATCCCAGGGCCTTGATGTTGTTTAGAGCCACAGATAAACCTGGTTATATCTTTTGTGACCAGGGGCTGATTAATGTACCTCTTCACACAATTCAGGGGTCTTTGTTAAGACTGGGGAGTGGGGGACATTAGTATCTACCTGGGAGAACTATGCCAAAATATGCTCAGTTTCTACCTCATTGAGCCTCTGGGAGCGTAGAAGTTTCTTAACCCGTGATATAGACTGACTCCCAGGTCATTTTTAGCTGTAGTTTGGGATGACTCTTGTTCTTTCTTTATTTACCACTTTTGCTATTAGTGTTTGGACTAACCAGATGACTGATGTAGACAGCGTAAAGCCTGAAGAAAGTTGAAGAAGGCGAGAATGACCAAAGTAAGGAATATAAGGAGTAAAAGAGGGAGCGGACGAAGTTAGCCTGGTAGGCAAGGATTCATGCATTCTAGTACTATATTTAAGGAAGGAAACAAAAGAAAAAAGGGGGAAAAACGCTAGGCTTAATTAGTTCTTGGCCTAATTTATTCTAAGATTGTGATCTGTTGAGTTGAGTACAGGGCATTTTCCTGTAGAATTTCCATATCTCCAATGTGCCACATACTCTTTTTTTTTTTTATCGTGATTTCCACTGGTCCCTGTTAAGCTTCATTTTGTTGATTTCTTATTACTTCTCCAATTTAACAATGTCATTTTGAATTCAAATACCATCCTCCAGCGTACTGCCCTCCCTGAACTATCCCGGGTTTCATTTGCAAGTTTGGGAATAAACTCTATTACCATTTCATGGTTGGAAATATTAAATATGCAGTTTGAAATGCATAATAAAATTCCCTAAACTATTTCAAGGCTTCACACACATTAAGAATGATCAAACCCATAGTGTCCTCATGATTTAAGGTTTAGAATTTTCATTTTGTGCTAAAACATCAGACTCTGCTATGGTATAAATTGTTATTTACACACAGCTAGAAGGAGTTCTGATGACCAGACCAAAAGCAAAAACTCAGTGTCATTCCAGTGTGAAGCCAGCAGTTGGGAGCCAGAACCACTTGATAATTAGGGAATATATGTAGAGCTGTACCTCCAAACCTAACTGATGCAGAGATGTTTGTTAAATAACAGATCAAAACTGCCAAGCTCATATTTTACTTTATTGCAACATGTAAACAGTTTTTACGAATTACACTCTATTTGAAATATGTGAAACATTTAAATTTACATCTGATGTTTAAAATATTTTCTCAATGAGGAACAGGTGTCCATCGTACTTAAGCTAACAGCTTCGTTTGTTGACTCTGACAACAGTTTTAAATGAAAGGGGAGATTGTCTCATTCACCTCAGATTTTATAATAACATGTTGAGAGTCTTCTCCCAGTCTCGCTTGCTTCATCTGCTAAGACACATGATGCTTTCCCTCTCTCCCTTCCAGTGTAATTTGCAGCTTTCCCCAGGGCTGCACATTGTCATCACGAGGCTCCAGTGTCTCCTGGTGGAAGAGCGAGTCATGATACCAGGATTCCTGGTTGTTATTTCCAGTTGGCTGAAAACTGAATGTATAACTTGCTGTAGTTGAAATCTCTGAATGCCTTTTTAAAAATTGTTGTGCTAAACATTTCCTAAATTCTCTTTTACTCATGAAATATGTTCCTTGATTCATAATCATTATCATCCTGCTTTTGAAAAATGCAATGATTATTCCTCAATATACAAAATAATACCAGAATATTACTCAATGACAATAAAGAAGGTACATATGTACTCTCCTTATAATAATAAGAATAATGATAGCAGCTAACATTTATTGAATGTTATGTGCCAGGCAGTGCTTTGAGTGACGAACATATTCATGTAACCTTCAGAGTAAACCTGGTTGACAGAAGAGTAAACTGAGCAGAGAGAGGTTAAATATCTTTCTGAGCAAGTAGGTGACAGAAATGAGGTGACAGGTGGCTGAACCTCACTGTCTGAATCTGGAGTTCATGGACTTGACCACTTCATACCCTGCCTTCCAATGTTATGGGCTAAGTTGGAGAAGGCATTTTCTGGTATCTTAAAATTGAGAGAACAAGGAGCTTAAATTAAGCAAAAATCTTTAACATCACTTCAGTCTAAAAGTGTAGGCACCACATCAGCCTTTGTGAAGAAAGGTGGGTGGATTAGAGGACAGACAGACTGGAAGTGCCCAGGGAGGGCTATTCATACCCATTTTCTTATGATACATACAATTATCATGTGGCAAATGGGATTTCATATTTTAGGGATATTATTATTATTCAATACGTTTGTAAAATACTTTGAAATTTGGATTTCATGATTCCAGTAAGTTAACTCTGGATTTTGTAAACATCTGTATAATCTTTTAGCTATAGTTGAAAAGGGAATAAAATTAGAGAAAGTGAAAGAAAAGTACATGCTCCTTACCAAAAGATAACATTTGTTCTTCTATTATTTTTGCTAAATATCATTTGAATTATCTTACGATATTCCATTAAACAAATATACCAAAAGTAAGCAATTCTTTTTCAAGAGGACATTTAAGTTCTTCTAATTTTTCACCACTAAAAGTCATGGGGATAATGAACATCTTTATATATGGATCTTAATCAGTGGATACTTTGGTTGGATTCCTAGAAATGGATTTACTTCATCAAAGTTGGTAACACTTTTTCCGGCTCTTAATACATTTTGTAGGATGCACTTTATGAGCACTTTTTTTTTCCTGCTGGAAATGGGATAGTGGCAATGAGTCTAGTAAAAACAGCAGGCTAGGTTCAGGGGTCCTGTGATGCCTTTTAGATGTTACTTAGCATAAGAAAGTTATCTCCCACTGTCTCTCCGGAGTGAGATTCAATGACCAGGCTCCTCTTGCTCTTGCCAGGAAAGATTACCTGGGGAAATCCAATACAAAACTTTAAACAAACATCTGAGAAACCTATTATTCCTGACTAACCACTGACATTGTGACTTCTCATAGATTGTTGGATACAGTAATTACTTACACTTTTTCTTCAGGCATCCACTTGAAATTTGACCAAGAATTTCACAGCTTCTGGGTAAATGTAGAACGTAATTTGTGTCGATGCTGCCCAAAATTCTTTTTGACCATTATAAGGAGCTTCAGCTATGGAAAATATCACATATGATGTTAGCATTTACAATGAGATAAAGTTATACTGACTATATTTTATAGGTTAGAAATGAAATAATGAATTAGGTTCATGCTAATGTCATTTAAAAATATTTTATTATAAAGACAATAGATTTTCAAAGTGTTTTACAAATGTAATAATAATACAGTGTCCCTTAAAAGCTTGATTGCTTTGTATTCCTCCTTTTGCAAGTATGTGGAACTGAGCTTTCCATGACGAAGCCCTTGCCCTAAGTGCACCAAGTTCTGTCACACCTCAGCATTTGGTTTCTGTGGCTGATTTTCAAACCTACTTATTTGCCTCAGAATCTTCTCCATTTCATTACTATATGTGACTAGCTAAATTATATTTTATGTCCAAAGGGGAATACAATGTTCTGTGAACCTAAGAAACCCTTTTAAAGGGGAAGATAGCTTTGTTTCTTTAAGTCAGCTTTATGTTATTGCAAAGCAGGATGTTAATCTTGCCTCCAAAGTCAAAACAACTCTTCCTTTTCCAAATTTAAATGCAGCACTAATATAAAAATGAGTTTAGAGACTAGAGAAAAGGTACATTATTAGATATAAGCTTGAACTTTCAGATTTATAAAATCACCTAGGTTCTATGGAACTTGAAAATAAAAATATATGAAAAATTTAGATTGAAGAATATTGGCAAAATTATATTTGCAAACGAGACCTATTGGTTGTTTTAAATAGGGAAGGATGCCTCAATTACTAACACCTTAAAAGTGTATATAGGAAGTGTTATGGACTGAATGTTTGTGTCATACCAGAATTCACATGCTGAAGCCCTAACCCCAGTGTGGCTGTATTTGGAGATGGTGCCTCTAAGGAATTTATTAAGGATAAATGAGGTCATAAGCTTGGACCCTGATCCGATAGGATTAGTGTCCTTATAAGAAGAGACACCAGAGAGCTTGTTCTCTCTCTCCCTTTCTCTGCACACACACACCTGGAAAAGGCCATATGAGGACAAAGCAAGAAGATGGCCATCTACAAGCAAAGAAGAGAGTTCTTATGACAAATTGAATTGGCTGGCACCTTGATCATGAACTTCTAGCCTCCAGAACTGTGAGGAAATAAATTTCTTGGTTTAAGCCACCAAGTCTGTGGCATTTTATTATGGTAACACAAACAGACTAATACAGGGGGTTCCGAAACAGAGGGAAGAGTCTGTGGGTTGGGTTAGAATTGTGGGGTACTTAAAGTAGGTGAGTTATGTTCTATTAACACTTCCTGGTATCCTGTATATGGTTTATAGTTTTGTGTTATTTTATAATTATCTTAAGAGCACCTTATTTTTTTTCTTCCTGAGTAGTCCATGGGAATAAAAGGAAAGAAATTAACATTTATTAGACACTTAACTTGTGCCAGGCACCATTTCTCATGTATTTTCTCATTTAATCCTTAGAAACATCTTGTAACAAGTATTATTATGCCAATAATTATAGTTAAATAGATGAAATAACTTTTCCCTGCTATCACTTAACTAGTTAATAGGCAGATTTGGGATTCAAACCCATAATTTTTTTTCTACAAAACCATAATCATTTTTTTAATATTCTTTTCCATTATATTTTATTATAAGATACTGAATATAGTTTCCTGTGCTATACAGTTCGACCTTGTTTATCTGTTTTACATATAGTAGTGTGTATATGTTAAGCCTAAACTCCTAATTTATCCCTCCCCCTTTCCCCTTTGGTAACTATAAGTTTGTTTTCTATGTCTGCAATTCTGTTTCTGTTTTGTGAATAAGTTCATTTTTATCTTATTTTAGATTCCACATGTAAGTGATACCATATTATATATGTCTTTCTGACTTACTTCATTTAGTATGATAATCACTAGGTCCATCCATGTTACTGCAAATGGCATTATTTCATTCTTTTTTATGGCTGAGTAGTATTCCATTGTGTGTGTATGTGTGTGTGTGTGTGTGTGTGTATACCACATCTATAGTCTTTCCATTACTTAATATTCAGGATCCAGTCAGAAAATGGAAACCACTCTGGTATTTCAAATGGAAGGGAATTGATTGTACTGGGAGTAAAAGAACGAAAGGCCAAAAAGAAGATGATGAAGCAGCCCAGAGAGTACCACAAGCAAGACATGGCTACTACTACCCTTGAACTGGAGAATCTAAGAGAGTAGGTAGTATTACCAGAGCCCAGAAGTATCCTGGTGAACACTCCTTGACTGCTCTATGGCATATGGTACCATGGAGGAGAAGTTGTCTAACAAGAGCCGGAGCTGCTGCCCTGGGCTCTATCCAAGCAGAGAGAGGGAAAAAAATCTCTCTGCGTTTTCTCCTCTTCCCACTCTTCAGTCTTACACCAGTGCCTGTCATTAGCCAAACCTCCAGGAAACCAGAAAGCAAAGGCTCGGGAAATGTAGAACAAGACATAGAAGCAACAAGTAATAGGTCTGAGAGCAAATAAGCAAATGACTTAGGTCTGGATGTCCACGTTGCCATCTAAGTGACAGAGAGTTTCAGATCATGTAACTATTTTGCATTCCTCTCAAATCCCAGGAAAGTGTTATGTTCACATTCATGTTTTTACACCTGAAAGGGCCCCACTACTTGTGTAGACTTTCATTTTACACATTGCAAACCCGTGGCTTAAAAAGATAAATTTATTTAGTAAAAGTCAATAGCAGGTAAATAGCAGAGCCAGAACCAAATCCAGGAATTCTGAAACCAAGTACAGTTTCTTTCCATTTCACCTTGAAGTGCTCAATAAGCACTTGTCAAATTGAATTTAACTGAACTGATTCAGCCAAGGTGATTATGGTGAAAGGGAAATTCTTGCAAGCTTCCCAAAGCACAGCAGTATGTTGTCATATTAGTACCACAAAGATACTGTACAGGTAAAGAAAATTCCTGATCAAACCATCATAGTAAACCTTTCTTGTGAATTACTGCTCATCTTTTTGTTATTTTTTTCTATATATACTTTTAATTTTGCCTTGCAGTCAGTGGAAACACAGAACAATTTTAAAATTTATTTTGGATGACTGCCTGGTTTGCTTAAACATATCTACACTAAAGCTGATGGCTATCAAAAATATTAATATAAAATGGGGGCCACTCCATAAGCCAACCACATGTCAACAACATTTAATTTTTATTCTTGTTTTTTTTCTTAAATGAATATGATTTGAGCATTTTCCTTGTCTGATCACATCTGAGACTAATCTCTCCTTCTCCCCAGTTTCCCATAACTTAGGGGTAGTAACTGAAGAAAATTCCTTTAACTCCCCCCAAATATATGCTTATTTCACTTCATAAAAATTCATAGTAATTTCTTCTCAGCATTCTTTTTGTATTTCTCAGTAAATTCACAAGAGAGAGGAGGTTATATTTCTGTTTTCACAAAACTTGCCCTGGCCAAGGAAAAGAAAGATGAAAGTTTATTTTGTACCCTTTATGTTCTCCTAGCCCACCAGACAGACCACAATTTCCCAAATCATAACACATTAGTTATCTTAGCTATGGAACTCAAAGTTTTTATGTGGACTAAAATGGGTATATTAAAATAAGCCCTGATCTAAAACTGACTTTCACCCTCCTCCTACACCTCTTCATCCTCCTCCTTCTCTTTCTTCTCTCTCCCTCTCTCCCTGACCCTCTCCCTCTCTCTCTCTCCCCTGTTCTCTTCCCCCTGAGAGAGAACCCATATATTACTATGAATTCTGCCCTCAAATTACAGTTCAGAGTGTAGATAATCCTGAAAAACAGTCATGCCAGGTTCATTACATGACTCTACTGTAGGTTGCCAGTGTCTTCTACCTTCCTCCAGACTCTCCTCTACCCCATGAGCTGTTTTTTTTAATCCTTTTGGTGATACAGCCTCATTCCAGTTGTCATTCACAGAGAGCTAGTAGCTCTTTCTATTGTTCATGGATTTAGGAGTAACTCTCCCCACTGACTCTCCACCATCATATATATACACCCAATTCTCCAACCCTTTCTCATAGTGAATAGGGGCTTCCATCCATTTATGTGCAGAGACAGAAATATTCGACTAGAGGGAATGAGTCTATTGTTCTCCGTACTGCACATGCAAGGAATCACCAGTCACAGCGTGGTCTATGTGAACTGCACCCCCTTGGAGTTGTGCAGTACACAGACATTTACATATATTCCCAGAAGTTGTGCAAAAGGACATCTTTGCAACGGTATAAACAATATGACCTCAGGCAATTAAATGGGATATAGACAAAAATCAGTAAAGCTTTGTTAAGATTGTAAGACAGTTCTGACCGTGATCCCTCAGTCTATATACCTATGTCTAACTTCCAAGTCCCTCTTGCCAAGCATCTGGAAAGTCTACATTTTCTCATGGCATCCAACTTCTCTGTCTTGTTTCATTCAAGGGCTTTATCCCCTTGCAGCCAGTCCTAAGCTTCTTCTAGGTTCCTCATCATTCTCTAACAGTCCTCTACCTTGTACTGGGCGATCTGCATTCACCTACCATCCATTATTCCCACCACAGAGACCTATATGTTATGTCCAGAAAGAGACAAAGTTCTCTCTTGTTTATTAATAGTTAATAACTATTAATAGTTTAGCTAACTATTAACCTTTGCTCATATAAATAATTACATGACAGCAAACTGATTACCCCCAATATATATATACATAAGAAAATCAGACACTAGCATTCACCAAAGCTTATTTTTCATGAGAGTCTGTGGGAACAGTTTTCATTAATCAGACTTACAAGGTGTCTATCCTTTAAATTATTAATAGAGACCTTAGAATGCATTAGTAAGGTCCCACAAGCTCCTGCTTGTGCTGAAAACAATTATAATTATTCTCTTTGTAGAAAAAAAAGAAGGAAAGAAATAACTAGCATTCATCTTTGCTGTGGTTCATTCAGAACTATTCACAGTGCTAGGCAATATCCTGCCCTATCACTATGCCTTTTCCAAAAGATCATATATTCAGACTAAAGGAGCTACCCTGGCCTACAACAATTTAAAAGAGGTTCTAGGTCCAGAGTGGTTAACAATAATCCATACTCACCTGGCTAGTTAATCACAGAATGAGGTATTGAGCTAAGAGATTCTGAATATCCATGACATTGTATTATTTAACTTCTCAAAATAGAGGTAAACTAAGAAATGTCCCTTTTATTTTCTCAACCTGAAAAAAGTCTAAACAGAGACCTATGTTAAAATAATAACACATTTCTCTTCTGTTTTGGAGGCATCATCAACTGGCACTTTTTATTTGGACCATGGATCAACCTGTAGAATCAGAAACAGGTCTGCTTAGTAAGCCTTCTCACCATTGCTGCAATCTCCCTGATAATAATAATTTATTAAAGTGTCCTACCAGCAATATAACTTCTTCAGTTCTGCAGAAACCGTGATAACTCTGATAGACCTTTGAAACTTATGAGCAACACCTGGAGAATTCTGTATGAATCCCCATATGTGTCAGGGTTTATCCTATAAAATGTTTATTTTGTGGTTGGACACTAATGCTAGCTTGGATATGCTCTCCTTTTCTTCCATCATCTTCATGAGAAATTTTTGTTGTTGTTATTGTCATTGTTTTAAAGGGAATGGGGAGTGGTAGACATTTATAATGAAGTGGTTTCTTTTTTTAATACTTCAGCATAGAGCAACTAACATAGACTGCAGTCAAGAGGCTGGGTGTTCAGCTAGGTTCACTTGCTGACCATGCAACTTGCTTGTTAAGGCGTTTATGTCACAAATTTGTACCTCAGTAATATTAAAACATTTTATACGTTAGAGAAGTTTTTAAATTTTTTATTATTTATTGAAGTATAGTTGATTTACAGAGTTGTATTAGTTTCTAGTATACAGCAAAGTGACTCAGTTATATATGTATATATAATATATATATTTTATGTATATATACACATTCTTTTTCATATTCTTTCCCATTATCATTTATTATAGGCTATTGAATATAGTTCCCTGTGCTATACAGTAGGACCTTGTTGTTCATCTGTTTTATATATAGTAGTTTATATCTGCTAATCTCAAACTCCTAATTTATCCCTCCCCCACCTCCTTTCCCCTTTGGTAACCACGAGTTTGTTTTCTGTATACATCAGAGAATTTTATGTTGATTTGTGAATTGCCAAAACTGCAGATGTTGAATTCATAAATATTGAGGTAGCAAACATATCTGGCACTCACCTGAAATGACCATATCTAGTCTTTTTTTCCCGTTACCTTCCTTAGTGTCTCCAGGAAGTAATTCTTAACTCCAGGCCCATGTTCCCATCATGCCATTTATGACCTAAAGCAGCAGGAGGGAAATTCTCCCTTCCTAGCCTCAGCTTTTCTGCTTGGTTCTGGGGTCCTTTAAAAAAAAAAAAAAAACAGGAAGGAAAAAAGAAAAAAGAAACCTATCGTGGGGAAGCCTGAAGCTGCAACACAAATAATGATTATTCCTGTCAAGGTTTAGCTGTGGTTGCTAAGTTACTGGCCCGTTCTGAAAAACCTTGAACTATGGGACACATTAGGAGCTCATTAAGTCCCGGTGACTTGCGGTAAATGTACAATTTGTCTCTGCGCTAAACACACTTCAAACGTAAATCCCATATGGCTTAAAAAAATGTGTGACCTTTCTCTTTCTTGTTTCATTTCTCCTCCCTCACCCCCAACATTTCATAGTCTGGTGTTATTACAAAAGCAGCATTATTGGAAAAATAAACAGAAACATTTTGCAATGGATGGGAACAAGATATATTAGCTTAAAGCCTTTGGCATTTAATGAAGGTATTCACAGAGGGAACCTCATGAATGGTGGAGGAAATCTAAAAGAAGATTCCGTAATAGTTTTTTTACAGTGCAAGCTGCAGGGCCATCAGCCTACTTTTGGAGTGTACCTGCAGTGTGTGTAAACCAGGCTGTAAAACCTCTTGGGATCGTGAAGCCCTTGACTGTTTTATCTTATACTTGTATCCATTTTCTTTTTATCCCACTAACATTGTTTGTCCAATTCATAGATCTTGGAGTTAACCTAGAGACTTGTATTTGCAATTCAAAATTATGATACATGAGGACTATCACATTCTTTGCAGCCCAAACTCGATTATAGTTTCAGTTTACTAATCCATTTCCATGGGTGGTTGGGCTTCCATTGTTTCCCTTCAGTTACTGCAGCCATATTTCCACTCACACTATTAGTGTCCTTTGCTGCAGGTTTCAACTTTCTAAAGTTTTGACATGATAGTGTTAGAACAAACTGATGGAGGGAGTGCAGTTGGGGGGAAAGGGGTGAGAGAGAACAGGGTGAGCAGCGGTGGGTGCCCGGAGAGAGGGCGGAAGGAGGAAGAAAAGAGGAGGCCTTAGAAGATATCCTGGGGCAGGTCTCTAGCTATTGCAAAGCTGGCAACTGGCAAAGACGGGGAGTAGCTATTGTGGATTTTCCTGTGAATATGCAAACAATTCAAATAAGGTTTTACTAGCATTTGGGAAGTAGACACTAGAGAATCAGTCGCATTTCCTTGTCAAGTTCATAAATCTACCTTAATTTTTAGCTGTGCTGGTCTGAGATAAAGGATACTACTTGGCTCTGAGAGAACTTCCGAAGATGCTTAGATCTGAACTGCTTCAAAAAAGAAAATCTTTTCTGTTCTTGTGCCAGTAATCAGTGGGAAATCAAATGACATTAAAAAGAACCTAAATTGGCGCTTCCCTGGTAGCGCAGTGGTTGAGAGTCCGCCTGCCGATGCAGGGGACGCGGGTTCGTGCCCTGGTCCGGGAATATCCCACATGCTGTGGAGTGGCTGGGCCCGTGAGCCGTGGCCGCTGAGCCTGAGCGTCTGGAGCCTGTGCTCCGCAACGGGTGAGGCCACAACAGTGAGAGGCCTGTGTACCGCAAAAGAACGTAAATCAAAAATAATGCTCCAGATGAAAATTTTTCCTCATTTCTTATGTGTGTCTGTGTGTAAATATATATATATATATATACATATACATATATATATGTATATATATATATATACGTATACATCTTTTCCTTTCTTTATAAAGGTATCTTTCTAAGATACTGCCACACATAGCCGTTGAAATCACATTGCTCTTCTCTTCTTGGCTCCAATACAACAGTCTGGATTTTGTCAAAGACTCTGTGCTGTTCTCTTCAGATAGTCACATTCCAAAGTAACTCTCCCATTGCCCTACAGTTCTATGAAAACCATACCTTCATCTGTGACATATTCTTATATTAAACAGAGTTGCCAATGAAACAATCTCCACGTCATCCCCATTTCTCTTAGTGAGGAAAATAAAACAAAACAAAAAAGAACACCTACTTTGGAAGGTAAAAGATACCTGTACCATCAAGAACAGACCCTAATTCCTTTCTGAGTTTTCCCAGCTATGTCTGTTATTACAACATAATATTTTCATAAGTTGTGTTTTTTTGTTTGTTTTAGAAATTATTCAGTGATGTAGCAGACTGGGATAATATATTATATTTGTCTGCCCAGCACACGGTATATTCCGTTCATAGATACCATTGCCTAGCAACAGGTGTAGACATGCAACTTAGATTTAGCCATCAGTGACTACTATTCAAGTAGGAAGAGTCAGATTTCTTTCCGGACTTGATGGACGAAAGTTAAGAGAAGAAATTTCTCTTTCTACTAGGTGTGCTAATTTGGGAAGATGTGAAGCTGTTGCCGATAGTTACCATCTTGGAGAAAGCCTTTTACTATAGCATAAAGCCCAACAGAAACAAGCAGTAATAAAAGACAGGCAGTGTGACTCTTGACAGCACAGCATCAGGATTCTGGTACTTGAAGCCCTGATTCTACCAGTTTTCTCTGTCTTGCTTCATCAGTTTCTCCCTTCTACCTTCCCAGCAGTATAGACATATTTTAATAAATTTCTTCTTAAAACCAAGGCAAAAAGACTTTAATTTTATAGCACCTTCAACCACTAGCCCATTTCCCTACAAACTTTTTGGAAGAATAGCCTGTGGCCACTGATTCCAATTCTACCCATCCCCTTTCTTCATATTAAGTTTCAATAGTGTTATGTTAGGTTCATTCAGGAGACTGTATATAACACATTTTATATTATGAAGCAGAATAACCCAATTTAAGAATTATAACACTACCAATTCTGTTTTATATGCCTCTGTGTTCCTTTAGTTCCCTTTTCATTATTTTCCCTAGGGAAAAGTTTACCACTGTCTTAAATTTTGTGTATATCTTTCCTTTTTAATTATTTCCAGCTTTATCCATATAGTTTTCATAAACAACATAGTATCTCCCTTGAACGATCCCAGTCAGGTTTTTTTGTCTGCTTCTTCAAGGACACTGCCCTTGGGCTGGTCACCAGTTATCTCCACATTGTCAAGTCCAAGAAAAAACCCTCTGTCACCATTATTTTGACGTATCAAGAGCACTTGACATGCTCCATTATTGACTGTCTTTTGATGATCTTTCTTGGTCTTTGGGAACCACTCTGTGTTGGTTTCCTACTTACCTCATTGAGTGATCCTTCTCAATCTCTTTCTTGGATGCTCCCCACTTTTTAACCTTACTAATTAACTACTGGGGAGTCTAGGGCTCAGACATTTTTCTCTTATATGTCTATTCTCATTTCCTGGGTGATCTCATCTAGGCCATAGCTATAAAGTCTATGACTTCAAAATATTGATCTTCAGTTGTAAACTCTTCCCTGAATTCTAGGTTTGTTTATTCAACTGACAACTCAGTCTCACTTGGATGTTCAGTAGTAGCATATCAAGCTTAGTATGTGTAAAACCAAGCTCTTTATCCCCTCATTCTCCCTCAGTCTTTCCATTTCAATAAATGGTAACTTCATTCTTTCAGTTGCTCCATCCAAAACTTCTGAATCAAACTTGACTCCTCTCTTTCATTCACATTCATACCAACATTCTAACCATTAAAAAATATTATTTTTTCCTGCCTCAAAATATATCTAGAATCCAACCTCTTTCTACCACTCTTTTGTTACCATTCTGGTGCACATAACCATCTTACCTTCTGTATTAGAGTTCTCCACAGAAACAGAACCAACAGAAAGAAGATATAGGTATAGATATAAGAGGTGTCAAAAATTCAAATGAATAAAATTGAAGATCTAATTGGCTTTATTAAGCAATTCATGAAACAGGCGGCATCCCATCTAGTTACTAGAAGGGCATTCTGAGTGGTTGTACAAAATGAAAGGTTTTTATAGGAAGAAGGATGGGGCAAGGGAGCTGTTTGCAAAAGAAAATAAAGAATTATTTGGGGCCAGGGCTTCTTTTGAGGGTGAAGGGAATGGCAATGGTTTTATAATGCACATTGCCTCTTCTTCCTCTGGGGGATGGGGAGAACCCATGTGACAGATTACTTCATTGGTACTGACCAGAAATATTCTAAACTAGTTGATTAAGATTACCTTTCTGGGGAAGGTTGAAACTGCAGTTAAGTTAGGTATTAAATCTAGGTTTGGTATAATGGGCTTTAGCACAAGTGGTTTTTCTGGACCTGTGGTTTTTCTCTTTAACAATTTTCCCCTTTTGATGAGACTCTCAGCCTAACTGAGGGATGTGATAATATTTTAAGGCATTAACATCACTCTCAGCTACTGCCCTGCAGCTTTGTTGATCTTTGGTGTGGTAAAACCCATGTGACATTCACAGGCCATGACTTCAGGTTCACAATTTTTAAGTTGGTCATTCTCTTCATTTTTTTCATGACACTTCAGTCTGAGGGACATCATCTGCTTGGAAGTTATTAGCTGGAAACTTGGATTTAAAGCTTTTGAGAGAATGTATGGGATATTATACTAATCTATAGGATTATAAATCTAAGGAGGTTATTATGATAGCTATAAGCAGAGTAATTTCCAATGTTTGGAGTGCACTTTGGAGTCATGGTCCCCGAGACCCAAATCAAAGAAAGATCCCCTTAAAGAAGTCACCTTTTTAAGCCAAGTGACTTGCTCAATGATCTTATATAACTTGAGTTTCCACTTTCCCAGAAGTGTCAATCTAAGTGTAGCAGGTGTTGGTGGCCACAACACAGACATTTCCTTGCTCAGCTCGAAGATGATCAAGAGCTATTCTGTTGTCAAAAACGACTTTGGCCAGAGAGTCTAAGCCTTTTTTTCTTGGGAAGCTAGTGTCTTAGCGATGGAATCTGTAGTGTTTCCAAGAGTTAAGGAAAGCTTCCTGATCATAGCCTCATTTACATTTACCCCTAACCAGGGTAATAGGACTCTGCCAAAGGAAGTGAACCCTGAATTATGAAAAGCCTCCTGGTAGGTTCTTTCTAGAACAGTTAGGTGCACAGTTAGATAACCTAAGAGGCTTTGTCCAGTTATGTGCCAGTCACCTAGCCATTTATAGTCCCAATGAGAAAGATAATCACCACAGATAAATTTCATCACGGATAAATTTCATCATGGCACAAACTACTCCCACTAAGGTGGTGCTGTTAATAGATTCTTTCTCAAGAGTTACTGAATTTGCCTATTCAAGCCAGGGGTCAGTCTGGTTTTTAGCACATGTGAGAAGAGAATCTCCCATCCTGAAATAAAGAGTCATCCTCAGTGCCTTGGAAAAATGAGTGCTGCTGGTGAGAATGCAGTGAGGGCAAATATGATCTAGATAATTATGCATTGATTGAAATCTTTGATAACAAATCCAGCATTCTAAAAGATTTACCCCTCTTAGAAGTGCCTTAGGAAATACAGATGGTAGCATTAGCTTTCTAGGCCAATGTCAGAGTAAAAGAAAGAATGAAAAGAAGAAAGGATTTCATGTTTAGCTAAAGTAGGAGATAAATGTCTTGGGTGGAGATACTCTACATCAATGTCAGCTACTTCTTTTCCTCATCAGTTTGATTTGGAGGTTTCCAGTGTTTGTGCAAGACCAGGTATCAGGTGGAGCCTTTTTCAGCTGTGAGATATACACCAAGTCCCTGAAGTTTGACTGCCATCCGGGTACTGAGAAGGACCTGGTACAGCTCCTTTTAAGGAGATTTAATCAGTTTCTGTTCTTAGTGATTCCACATCAGAAGGGTGGGAAAAAATTGGAAATGTTAGTTTCATGAATTATAGCCAGATGTTTGAGGAAACTAGAAGAATTCAGGATCCAGTTCAATTTGCAGGTATATAACAGAACCACAGAGACAACAGGACTAGAATCTAACATCTACAAAGGTGTAAACATAATTTTATCCTCTACAATTATCTCCATTTTTTAACCAAAGATAATTATAGTAAAAATAATTTGTTTGTATAAAAACTTGCCACTATCATTTATATAGATACAGCAAGAAAAGTGATTGACAATTTAAGTCCTTTTTAAGACTGCTTTGTGGGCACATTTTATAAAGAGTTTCAGACTTTACCTGGAATATCATTTCAGTCAAAGTCTTAGTAATATAGCCAATGTTTCCAATTGTGTCCTGTTATAAGCAGCATGAAAATAAGAATACTCACTGACAGTTTCTGAATTCTAGAGGGCCAGGTACAGAGAAAAAGTAAATGTTTTATGTTTGTTCACTAACGTGTATCTTACCAAGTTGTAGGTAGCTTAAGAGAAAAGGTTGTTTCAAATCTGGGGAAAAAATTAAAGAACCAGCAATATTTTAAACACAAATTCATGAAAATTATAATCATTCTCACCAGTTCATTCATTCCCATGTTATTGTTTTGTTCTGCTCGAATCCAGATTTTCCTTTAGTTCTCTTCACTAATTGAGGGTGATAGAGACAGTTATAATTCCAAGAAGTGTGCAAGGTTTTTGTTAAGGCTCATGAGATTTGCCCAGTGAAGTGGGTGCTTCAATCACTAGAGATTATGAAAGATATACCCCAGGTGGGAAACACATTTTTTTTTCACATCTGTTCCCACATCCCTTCCCTCATGCATCTCCCTCCCTCCCACCCTCCCCATCCCACCCCTCCAGGCGGTCACAAAGCACCGAGCTGATCTCCCTGTGCTCTGCGGCTGCTTCCCACTATCTATCTACCTTACGTTTGGTAGTGTATATATGTCCATGCCTCTCTTTCGCTTTGTCACAGCTTACCCTTCACCCTCCCCATATCCTCAAGTCCATTCTCAAGTAGGTCTGTGTCTTTATTCCCATTTTACCCCTAGGTTCTTCATGACAATTTTTTTTTTAAATTCCATATATATGTGTTAGCATACGGTATTTGTCTTTCTCTTTCTGACTTACTTCACTCTGTATGACAGACTCTAGGTCTATCCACCTCATTACAAATAGCTCAGTTTCGTTTCTCTTTATGGCTGAGTAATATTCCATTGTATATATGTGCCACATCTTCTTTATCCATTCATCCGATGATGGACACTTAGGTTGTTCCCATCTCTGGGCTATTGTGAATAGAGCTGCAATGAACATTTTGGTACATGACTCTTTTTGAATTATGGTTTTCTCAGGGTATATGCCTAGTAGTGGGATTGCTGGGTCATATGGTAGTTCTATTTTTAGTTTTTTAAGGAACCTCCATACTGTTCTCCATAGTGGCTGTATCAATTCACATTCCCACCAGCAGTGCAAGAGTGTTCCCTTTTCTCCACACCCTCTCCAGCATTTATTGTTTCTAGATTTCTTGATGATGGCCATTCTGACTGGTGTGAGATGATATGTCATTGGGGAAACACATTTTCTAACAGCTTCTTTGTCACTGTGAGGTCATTGGTCTTGTGGCAGGGAAAGGCTTCAAGCCATTAGGAAAGCATACATATAATAACAGAAACATATTGATAACTCATACTAAGTGACAGTTGACAGAAGTCCAGCTGCAGGTGTTCAAAGGGTCCAGAGTCAGGAGTTCTGGGGCCTCTAGGAACAAAAATAATTTTCCTTAAATGTACTATGGTAAGTGATGGAATGCAGAAAAATAAAAATGACATTTGTCAGGGAGCCAGGAAGAACCAAGTTGCTTTGGTTTCTCATAGCCTCAACTATTTGTTTAATTTACAGCCATTGTTTACCCATCTTAATTTGTCTTATTCAGGAACAGAATGTTGCCCTGTTACAGGGGCATCAAGATGGCACAAATCTGGCAATGAGGGGCCATTTTTAAGGATACAGGATGGACTTCATCCATTTGTGCCACAATCTTTGTACATTCTGTTGCTGCTACCTTTGCATGAAAGTCAACTAGAGCATTGCTCTGAAATTCAGGTTCAGTTCTTTCAGTGTAAGCCTCAGTTTTGATGACAGAAATTTTAGGAGGTAAGAGAAGAGCAGTAGAATATTGTTTACTTGTTGCCTATTTTTTATTGGGGTCCCAGAGGATGTCATACAACATTGTAAGATAACAACTACAATTACAAGTGGTAACATTATACCAGGATAAACCAGATTTCTAGGAATTTAAAACAATTTCTACAAGATTGTATTAATAGCATATATCTACATAAATATAATCAAAGAAAGTTTAGCATCACTTATTGACAACACTTCCCATGTAATTTAACATATCAAATAAGCCTAATTAGTTTAATATTTCTTTTTTTTGTAAAGAGAGAGAACAAATCTTTTCAAATATTCCAGGGATCCTCTGGAAAATTTCAAAGTTAGCTTCCAGTCAAAAAGATTTCACTTAGAATTTGATTTATATATATATGTACATATATATATACATGTGTGTGTGTATATATATATATACATATATATATATATATATATATATATATATACATATATATATAAAGGTTTTCAAACACTTGCCTAAATAGGATTACAAATCATTATGAACCTTACTACTCAATTATCTGTTAACAAAACTTAGCCCTTTTAATATTAAGCAAATTTAGTTTTCCTAAGTAATCAAAGAACTGATGAAGGCAGCAAACACAGGAAATTATTTTGATAAAACACAAATATTTGTTTTCTAGGCAGATTGCTTAAAAGGTAAAGAAAAGCTTTGTTTACAATTTCTTATAAGAGCAGACCAACAATCCAAAATACTGTGTCCCTTTAGCAGATGAAATAAAACCAAGTTTTAGTTTTACATAAGTATATTACTAATATTAAAGCTTACTTTTAACACCCTTATAATGTCTATTCAGTTTTAGCCAGCTTGATTACACAAGGTAAACTTCTTTCCTTTCCTCTCTCTCAACTTTTTGTATACATTTAGTTTCTCCTTCAAAACCAGAAGTTCTATTTCAAACAAAAATAATCTCATTTCCCTTAACAAAAATGCATCTCCATTAGCCATACCTTTTCTTAGCCAAAAACACATTCTAAATTCTTTGTATTCAGAGTTGTTTTCTTTATTATTTCTAGTAGCTTTAATTACATATATTAAAAATTTTAACCTAAAAACCTAAATTTCTAGTGAAAAGTAAAGAAGCAAACAATTATGAACTGTCTTTTATATTAACATTCTATGGATTGGCGGACCCATAAATACTTTTTATAATTTCTAGAAACATGCTTTTGCATAGAAAATTTCTCAGTGTGACACAAAACAAGTTTACTAAGAAACCCAATTTTATCTTTAGTTTCTCTGAAATAGGAAGCCAGAAGTAGATAAACCTATATTCAGTAATTGTTCCACTATTTTATCATATCGGGAAATAACTTAGCAAAACTCTTAAGTTTCAAGTTATCAGAAAGATTTTGGAGGCTATTTTTAAGTCAACATAACATAAAACATAATTTGTTCACCTGAAAACTCTTATCCTGTTTGCAACTCTCACTTACTCTTAACAATGTTTAGATTACCCATGAAAAATTTATGAGATGTCAGACAAAACCCGCCCTCATTCTAAGTTATTTTTCTGACAAACTTTGTAACAGAGATAATGTGAATTTGACTAGTAAATCCAGGTAGAAAAGAAGTTGGTTATCTGCATTATATTCAATGTTAATAGCTTTAAAGTCCTGTTTTAATTTAACCAGTGAACATAAACTAGCTTTCATTTGCCAAACACTATTCCAAATCACATGAATTTGAAAAGCATTTGGGTTAGTTCTGTTAATACTCAATCCTTACAAGTGCTTATCTTCAAACCAACTAAATACATCTCTTCTATAAATTAATTTTGGCAATACTATATGGACATAAAAAACCTCACACATCTACAACATAGATAGAAAATAGATAGATACATAGATAGACAGACATGAGTATATAGACAGACACAGGGACATAATTGCTTTCATTTAAAAATTTTAAACCATGAAATAAGTATGACAATGTAAAACTCATTAGTTTATAAGAGGAAAGTTGGATCCAATCTGCTTCTCTGGCAGATGGAATAAGTTTACCTGCTCTTATGGCTAAAGTTTTTTTTTTTTTTGCAAAGATGATTTTTAATTTTATTTTAATTTTTAAAAATTTTTAACTTTTTTTAATTTTTAATTTAATTTTTTTATACAGCAGGTTCTTATTATTTATCCATTTTATACATATTAGTGTATATATGTCAATTCCAATCTCCCAATTCATCCCACTACCACCACCCCCGCCACGTTTGCCACTTGGTGTCCATACGTTTGTTCTCTACATCTGTGTCTCTTTTTCTGCCCTGCAAACCGGATCATCTGTACCATTTTTCTAGGTTCCACATATATGTGTTAATATACAATATTTGTTTTTCTCTTTCTGACTTACTTCACTCTGTACAACAGTCTCTAGATCCATCTCTACAAATGACCCAATATCATTCCTTTTTATGGCTGAGTAATATTCCATTGTATTTATATACCACGTCTTATTTATCAACTCATCTGTCGATGGGCATTTAGGTTGCTTCAGTGACCTGGCTATGGTAAATAGTGCTGCAAAGAACATTGGGGTGCATGTGTCCTTTTGAATTATGGTTTTCTCTGGGTATATGCCCAGTAGTGGGATTGCTGGGTCATATGGTAATTCTATTTTTAGTTTTTTAAGGAACCTCCATACTGTTCTCCATAGTGGCTATATCAATTTATATTCCCACCAACTTCCCTTTTCTCCACATCCTCTCCAGCATTTGCTGTTTGTAGATTTTCTGATGATGCCCATTCTAACTGGTGTGAGGTGATACCTCATTGTAGTTTTGATTTGTGTTTCTCTAATAATTAGTGATGTTGAGAGCTTTTCATGTGCTCTTGGCCATCTGTATGTCTTCTTTGGAGAAATGTCTATTTAAGTCTTCTGCCCAATTTTTGATTGGGTTGTTTGTTATTTTACTATTGAGCTGCATGAGCTGTCTATATATTTTGGAGATTAATCCTTTTTCTGATGATTCATTAGCAAATATTTTCTCCTATTCTGAGGGTTGTCTTTTCGTCTTGTTTGTAGTTTCCTTTGCTTTGAAAAAGCTCTTAAGTTTCATTAGGTTCCATTTGTTTGCTTTTGTTTTTATTTCCATTTCTCTAGGAGGTGGATCAAAAAGGATCTTGTTGTGATTTATGTCATAGAGTGTTCTGCCTATGTTTTCCTCTAAGAGTTTTATACTGTCTGGCCTTACATTTAGTCTTTAATCCATTTTGAGTTTATTTTTGTGTATGGTGTTAGGGAGTGTTCTAATTTCATTCTTTTACATGTAGCTCTCCAGTTTTCCCAGCACCAGTTATTGAAGAGACTGTCTTTTCTCCACTGTATATCCTTGCCTCCTTTGTCATAGATTAGTTGACCATAGGTGCGTGGGTTTATCTCTGGGCTTTCTATCTTGTTCCATTGATCTATATTTCTGTTTTTGTGCCAGTACCATACTGTCTCAATTACTGTAGCTTTGTAGTATAGTCTGAAGTCAGGGAGTCTGATTCCTCCAGCTCCTTTTCTTTCCCTCAAGACTGCTTTGGCTATTCGGGGTCTTTTGTGTCCCCATTCAAATTTTAAGATATTTTGTTCTAGTTATGTAAAAAATTCCATTGGTAATTTGATAGGGATTGCACTGAATCTGTAGACTGCTTTGGGTAGTATAGTCATTTTCACAATATTGATTCTTCCAATCTAAGAACATGGTATATCTCTCCATCTGTTTGTATCATCTTTAATTTCTTTAATTAGTTTCACCATTTTCAGCATACTAGTCTTTTGTCTCCTTAGGTAGGTTTATTCCTAGGTATTTTATTCTTTTTGATGCAATGGTAAATGGGAGTGTTTCCTTAACTTCTCTTTCAGATTTTTCATCATTACTGTATAGGAATGCAATAGATTTCTGTTCATTAACTTTGTATCCAACTTTACCAAATTCATTGATTAGCTCTAGAAGTTTTCTGGTAGCATCGTTAGGATTCTCTATGTATAGTATCATGTCATCTGCAAACAGTGACAGTTTTACTTCTTCTTTTCCAATTTGTATTCCTTTTATTTCCTTTTCTTCTCTGATTGCCATGGCTAGGACTTCCAAAACAATGTTGAATAATAGTGCTGAAAGTGGACATCCTTGTTCCTGATCTTAGAGGAAATGTTTTCAGTTTTTCACCATTGAGAATTATGTTTGCTGTGGGTTTGTCATATATGGCCTTTATTATGTTGAGGTAGTTTCCCTCTTTGCCCACTTTCTGGAGAGTTTTTACCATAAATATGTGTTGAATTTTTTCAAAAGCTTTTTCTGCATGTACTGAGATGATCATATGGTTTTTATTCTTCAATTTGTTAATATGGTGTATCACATTGATTAATTTGCATATATTGAAGAATCCTGGCATCGCTGGGATAAATCCCACTTGATCATGGTGTGTGATCCTTTTAATGTGTTCTTGGATTCTGTTTTCTAGTATTTTCTTGAGGATTTTTGCATCTGTATTCATCAGTGATATTGGTCTGTAATTTTCATTTTTTGTAGTATCTTTGTCTGGTTTTGGTATCAGGGTGGTGGTGGCCTCATAGAATGAGTTTGGGAGTGTTCCTTCTTCTGCAATTTTTTGGAAGAGTTTGAGAAGGATGGGTGTTAGCTCTTGTCTAAATATTTGATAGAATTCACCAGTGAAGCCTTCTGGTCCTGGACTCCTGTTTGTTGGAAGATTTTAAATCACAGTTTCACTTTCATTACTTGTGATTAGTCTGTTCATATTTTCTATTTCTTCCTGGTTCAGTCTCGGAAGGTTATACCTTTCTAAGAATTTGTCCATTTCTTCCAGGTTGTCCATATTTTTGGCATAGAGTTGCTTGTAGTAGTCTCTTAGGATGCTTCGTATTTCTCAGGTGTCTGTTGTAACTTCTCCTTTTTCATTTCTAATTTTATTGATTTTAGTCCTCTCCCTCTTTTTTCGATGAGTCTGGCTAATGGTTTATCAATTTTGCTTATCTTCTCAAAGAACCAGCTTTTAGTTTTATTGATCTTTGCTATTGTTTTCTTTGTGTCTATTTCATTTATTTCTGCTCTGATCTTTATGATTTCTTTCCTTCTGCTAATTTTGGGTTTTGTTTGTTCTTCTTTCTCTAGTTCCTTTAGGTGTAAAGTTAGCTTGTTTATTTGAGATTTTTCTTGTTTCTTGAGGTAGGCTTGTATAGCTATAAACTTCCTTCTTAGAACTGCTTTTGCTGCATACCATAGCTTTAGGATCCTCGTGTTTTTGATATCATTTGTCTCTATGTATTTTTTGATTCCCTCTTTGATTTCTTCAGTGATTTCTTGGCTTTTTAGTATCCTATTGTTTAGCCTCCATTTTTTTGTGTTTTTTACGTTTTTTTCCCTGTAATTGATTTCTAATCTCATAGCGTTGTGGTCAGAAAAGATGCTTGATATGATTTCAATTTTCTTAAATTTACTGAGGCTTGATTTGTGACCCAATATATGATCTATCCTGGAGAATGTTCCATGCCCACTTGAGAAGAAAGTGTAATCTGCTAGTTTTGAAAGTAATGTCCTATAGATATCAATTAAATCTATCTTATGTATTGTGTCATTTAAAGCTTGTGTTTCCTTATTAATTTTCTGTTTGGATGGATCAGTCCATTGTTGTAAGTGACGTGTTAAAGTCCCACACTATTATTGTGTTACTGTTGCTCTCCTCTTTTATAGCTGTTAGCAGTTGCCTTATGTATTGAGGTGCTCCTATGTTGGATGCATATATATGTATAATTGTTATATCTTCTTCTTGGATTGATCCCTTGATCATTATGTAGTGTCCTTCCTTGTCTCTTGTAACATTTTTTATTTAATTTAATTAATTAATTAATTAATTATTTTAAAGTGAGGGTTTTTTTAAATTAATTTATTTTTGGCTCTGTTGGGTCTTCATTTCTGTGCGAGGGATTTCTGTAGTTGCGGCTAGCGGGGGGCCACTCTTCATCGCGGTGCACAGGCCTCTCACTGTTGAGGACTCTCTTGTTGTGGAGCACAGGCTCCAGACGCGCAGGCTCATTAGTTGTGGCTCACGGTCCCAGTTGCTCCGCGGCATGTGGGATCTTCCCAGACCAGGGCTCCAACCTGTGTCCCCTGCATTGGCAGGCAGATTCTCAACCACTGCACCACCAGGGAAGCCCCACATTCTTTATTTTAAAGTCTATTTTATCTGATATGAGTATTGCTACTCCAAGCTTTCTTTTGATTTCCATTTGCATGGAATATCTTTTTCCATGCCTTCACTTTCAGTCTGTATGTGTCCCTAGGTCTGAGGTGGGTCTCTTGTAGACAGCATATATATCGGTCTTGTTTTTGTGTCCATTCAGCAAATCTGTGTCTTTTGGCTGGAGCATTTAATCCATCCACGTTTAAGGTAATTATCGATATGTATATTCCTATTACCATTTTCTTAATTGTTATGGGTTTGTTTTTTTAGGTCTTTTCTTCTCATGTGTTTCCCACTTAGAGAAGTTTCTTTAGCATTTGTTGTAGAGCTGGTTTGGTGGTGCTGAAGTCTCTTAGCTTTTGCTTGTCTGTAAAGCTTTTGATTTCTCCCTTGAACCTGAATGAGATCCTTGCTGAGTAGAGTAATCTTGGTTGTAGAGTCTTCCCTTTCATCACTTTAAATATATCATGCCACTCCCTTCTGGCTTGTAGAGTTTCTTCTGAGAAATCAGCTGTTAACTTTATGGGAGTTCCCTTGTATGTTGCTTGTCATTTTTCCCTTGTTGCTTTCAATAATTTTTCTTTGTCTTAATTTTTGTCAGTTTGATTACTGTGTGTCTCAGCGTGTTTCTCCTTGGGTTTATGCTGCCTGGGACTCTCTGCTCTTCCTGGACTTTGGTGACTATTTCCTTTCCCAATGTGAGGGAAATTTTCGACTGTAATCTCTTCAAATATTTTCTCGGGTACTTTCTCTCTGTCTCTTCTCCTTCTGGGACCCCTATAATGCAAATGTTTTTGTGTTTATTGTTGTCCCAGAGGTCTCTTAGGCTGCCTTCATCATCTTTTCATTCTTTTTTGTTTATTCTGTTCTGCAGCAGTGAATTCCACCATTATGTCTTCCAGGTCACTTCTCCATTCTTCTTAGTTATTCTGCTATTGCTTCCTTCTAGTGTATTTTTCATTTCAGTTATTGTATTGTTCATCTCTGTTTGTTTGTTCTTTAATTCTTCTAGGTATTTGTTCTTTAGTTCTTCTAGGGCTTTGTTAAACATTTCTTGCATCTTCTCTATCTTTGCCTCCATTCTTTTCTAGGTCCTGGATCATCTTCACTATCATTATTCTCAATTCTTTTTCTGGGAGGTTGCCTATCTCCACTTCATTTAGTTTTTTTTCTGGGGTTTTATCTTGTTCCTTCATCTGATACACGTCCTCTGCCTTTTCATCTTGTCTATCTGTGAATGTGGTTTTTGTTGCAGAGGCTGCAGGATTGTAGTTCTTCTTGCTTCTGCTGTCTGCCCTCTGGTGGATGAAGCTGTCCACTAAAGTGTTCTTTTTGTTTTTTAGTATTTTTGGATAAGATGCACAATTTTTCATAAATTTTAAATGACTTAAGTTTTGAATGAACTTTCCCCCTTCTGATATGAATTACGTCCTTGAAGTTTGCATGTCAACGAATGGCTCTAAATCCTAGAGAAGATGGGGGTAGGAAATCTATATCACCAAGGCACATATTAAGTGCAGGACAATTCTATTTCCAATGTCCTGATGTTTTCAAGTATTTTGAGAGGAATAGGTGAGATGTGGGCGGTTGGGAAAAAAAAAAAGAGCAGGTGAACTTTGAACTTCTAGAGCCATACGTTTGTCCCTGCAGAGATTTGCCAGACAAAGATATTTGTTCCCACCTCCCCAATTTTGGGTTATAGTTTTTGTCTTAGGTAACTTTTCTCTCTTTAATTTTTTACTAGCCTTTAGCAACAGATCTTTCAATGATGCTATCTTGGAGTTTCAAAAACTTATGAAGGCTTTTGCATTCTAATTAGAATAGGTATTCCATTCTTTTTGTTTGATTTGGGATCCCTTGCTTTTAAATGCACTTTTTAAATGATCTTATCTATTGGGAAAGTTCCTCATAATGGTCATTGTAATTCTAGACTGTTTTTAGTAAAATTGTCCTCTCTTGTTAGATGTCTGCAGGTTCTGGGATTTTAGTTGTTGAACATAAAATAAGCAGGTATGCTGGAAGATGGCATGCTGAACTCTTGGGATATAAAGGATCCCATTTCTTGAATCAAGGCTTTTGATTCTCTTAGAGCCAAACTGTTAGGGAACTATTGACTGAAACCACCTGCCTTGGCCAGGCCCACTTATCTGAGTTGTCTCACAACAGGAAGTCCCAATAAGGAACATGGTTGATGCTGCTACTAACCAGGAGAATTAGGGAGGGGCCAAAAGTGGGAGAAGCTGACCAACCTCCCAGAATCCTTCTCACTGGGATCCATCTTTACTGAGAGATGCACGTGCCACCAGGAAGAACCCTGAGTCAGACCATGGGCCAAGAAAGATGATTGGCCAGAGACAACTTGGAAACTAACCCCATTACCATAAAACCTGGTACTGTGAGCCACGTGGCAGAGCAGTCCTCCTGGGTTCCTTTACCCTCCTGATCTCCACCTGGGCACACCTTCCCAATAAGATCTCTTACTTTATCAGTGTGTGTGTCACCTCAGGCAATTCATTTTTGAGTGTTAGACAAGAGCCCACTCTCTGGCCCTGGAAGAGGTCCCCCTTCCTGCAACAACTGGTGACTCTGGTGGGACCTCTTTTTCACTATGACTGATATCCTGACCACTCGGGGTACTCAGGGACTAGCTTGCCACTGACAGACCAGACCTAGAGGCTCCTACCAGGACCTTTTGTCCCTGTTCTCCCTCCTGATGTGGATGACTGGCCAGAATGCCCTGACCGGGTAAGGAACAAGCGACTTTGTTGACCTCTTTTCACTTCCCTCTTTTCAACCCTTTCTACCCTACCCTCCTTTCTTCTATCCTGATGCTGGATGCAGGAGTCTGGTTGAACGGCCTTAGTTATCTGAGGGCTGGAGCCTGGTCAGCTCTGGTGAGCGGAGAACTCAAATTACCTGGTATCTGGTTTCTGGTTTCTGATAGGGCAAGTTCTGCTCCTACCTTCCTGGAAGCCCAGGGAAGTTTCATAATGCCTAGGCATCTGGTCTGCAGGTGGCAGGAGATGTCTGTAAGGCCACCACTTTTGTCCCTTCTCCTTTTCCTCTTCTTTCAACCTGACCTCCTTTCCTCCCTTTGAAATCTTTGAATACCTGAAATATTTCTGTTTACTCTGTCAGTACTCAGATCTGAAGTTCTGTGTCTCTGAAGGAAGTTTTCTGAGAGAATGCAATCTTGTATTTAAAGGAGTGTCTGATTAGGACAGCCTTGCCTGTGTGTGTTTTATACTTTGTGTTCTGTGTTGTGATTTGTGATGACCATTCTGCCTTATGAAATGGATATTCTGGTTCTGTTCCACTGTGGAGCCCTCATGGGAGAATTTTGTCTGACTGGAAAGATTTTAGCTATGAGCCTATGACTAAGAAAAAGATGATATTTTATCATAACACTGTGTGGCCACAATATTCTTTATACTCCAGAGAAAATTGGTTTAGGTGAAACTCTTGAAAATTCCACAACTGGCTCTTTTTTGCATATACAGTTAGAAAAGGCAAGCTTGATGAAATGTCTTTTCAGAATTCTGACATTGAGGGACAAATCTTTCTAGAAGAACTTGCTTTTCTCTCCCTGTGCCTTGAGACCAGGGCTCTCAGGAGCACTTATTTTATCTAGACCATCTCTAATTCCTGAGACTGAGGAGGAAAAAAAATAAAGAAACAAAACAAACAAGCAAAACTGGGTAAGAAATCTTTTTAAATTTTACTTATTCCAACTGTTATTTATAAGCTAGTCAGTTTTATATTGTAATACCTGATTCATGACTAAGTTTAGAAAATGAAGCTATGAGATCTCTGGTCATGTTTGTCTGTATATCTGTGTGCATTATAGATATGTCCTTACCTTTGGATGGTATTATCAAAATTAATTTGTCAATGAGCTCTAATTAATTGCTTAAAGGAAGTTAAGTGCTTATATAAATTCTTAAAAATACAGAAGGTAACTGATCAGAATTAATTTCAGGTCATGTGAACTGGGAAATATTCAGTATTAAATTAATATCTGGTATTAAAATTTGTTAATGTAATTAATATAGACATGTCTTTAGAGTCATCAACATTAAGTATAATACATTTATTGTACCTAGGTTTAATAGAAGTCAAATAAAGCCTTATTATATCTGCTACAAATCTGTCAACAAGGAAAGTAACTCAAAATTTAAAAAAAAAACTTTAAGAAAAAGTAAATGTAAATGAGATAAGGGCTTTTAGGTAAACTCTATAGGAATAGTTATGTTTTAGAAAAGTCTACTTGAGGATCATCTCTCCAGATATTTGGTAACATGAAATTTTAGAGTTGTGCTAAGTTAAATGATGGAAGTTTGTGGAATAGCTGGGTCATTTCCAAATAAAATAAGATACTGAGACATCAATTACTAAACAGAAAAAGAAGGTATTTAGGACTATTAATGAATATGTTTGGTGCCACCCTGAGATGTTCTCTATAAGAAAGCAAATGTTTTTAAAAATTATCACTGGTATTTATGTTCACCAATCTACAGAATGCTAATGTAAAAGATGGTTCATAATTGCTTACTTCTTAGTTTTCACTAGAAATCAAGGTTTTTAAGAGTTGAGGACTCTAATTTAAACAGGTAATTAAAGCTAATAAAAATAATAAAGGAAACATTTCAGTATACAGTAGGAAAGTAGGATGTGTGCTTTCAGTAAAGAAGGTATGAGGAATGGAATTACATTTTATTAAGGGAAAAGAGTAAGTCTGTCTTAGAGCTGTTTGTCTCTGGATGGGAGAATATAAGGAATGAACTAATATCGACACAGAAGGTGATGTAGCGTTTGTGGATGGTCAAGATTGGCTGGGTTTAGATCGAAGTTAATTAAATAAGTGAATTTTGTTAAAAGCAAGCTGGTGCAAGACTAGATCTGGTTTTCTCTCTCTATTAAGAGGACAAAGTGTCCTTAGAATGCTGCTTTTGATAACAGATTATGTGAGTTTCTGCGCCTTTAAGTGATCTGTATTTGCTTTTGAGATCTCTTGTAACTTTGATTAGGTTAGTATATGGTGGGGAAGACACAAAAGGAAGGATGTCCAATCAAAAGTCTACCACAATCTTCTAAGAAAGGAAAAATTTTTTAAATCTAAATAAACCAGGATCAATGGGGATTGAGAGGTGAGTGTGGACTTGAGTAATATTTATATGAGTGAATCCACTGGTCTAGATGACTGATTCAGATGTGAGAGAAAGAAGCAGTAAAAGATGTCCTTGAGGAGTCTATCTAGCATGATTTGGGACTGAAGGTATTGTGGCAGTGATCACATGGAGAAAGAGAAAGACAACCTGCTCATGAAATCCCTTCCTGATCAGAGCAATGTTTGGTGTTCAGATATTTTCTTGTTGATATGAATATTGATTACTGTTATTCAGATAGGAAATTCAGATGGAATTGGAAAAAATATTAAACATCTGATGTATCTCTGCTTCCAGTGTCATATTTTTAAAAGACAGTATGGCTTTGAAATCTTGATGCTGAGATCATAAGGCAGGCTCTTAAAATAACAACTGTCTTTGGCTGAGCCTTTTTAAAGAAATGACTCCCAGCTTTCCATGTTTATGAACTCCTTCATGGACCATCACGTCAACTTATTTTTCTGACTTCAGCCCGTCTCTATGAGTTCTCCACTTTTATGTGTGTCTTACTCAAGCTAAATTACATGTGTGACTTGGCAAGTCTTAGATATGTGCCTGTTAGTGAGGTAACACTGCCATCTAGCATTTGAAGGCGATCTTTGTTGTCTTCTAACAATAGAATCCCAGTGTCTCCTACACCAGGCGTCATTGCCAGAACTCCCACCTTGAAAAGAGCTCATTTATGAATAATTAGCATTGCAACTGAGGAGCTTCTCATTTTTACTTCAATATTTTGGCGTGCTGTGCTAAATGTTTGGAATGTCTGTCACTGGAAAGTGCCAGAGAGAAGTCAGGACAGTTGTGTATTTGTGTGTATGCTGTGCATGCACAGATATTCTACTTCAGGATGGAGAGAAGGAAAGGGAGGGTGGGAGGGAGCCTGCAGAACGTGGGAAAAAATAAAAAAAAAAAAACGCAGGTGGACTTGTGCAGGAGGTAACAACAAATCACCAAAGAATCGAATCGTTTGTGAGGAGTGGGGGTGGTGGGGGCAGAGAGGATGTAGGGAAATGAATGAAAAGGGCAGGAGAGGAAATGGCATAGGCAGGAACAAGGAGGGAAAATGTAAATATTTGAGACGTCAAGGAGGAAGAACATTTCAAGATCTTTCTCTCCTCTTCCCCTCCTCTTCTCCTCTTCCCCTCTCCCTCCCCCTCCTCTCTCCCTCCCCCTCCTCTCTCCCTCCCCCCTCCTCTCTCCCTCCCCCTCCTCTCTCCCTCCCCCTTATCTCCCCCTCCCCCTCATCTCTCCCTCCCCCTCCTCTCTCCTTCCCCCTCCTCCTCCTCCTCTTCCTCCTTCTCTCCTCTCCCCCTCCTCCTTCTCACTCTCTCTTCCTCCACCCTCTCTTTCTTATCATTCTCTCTCATCTCTCACCTATCTTCACTATTTTGGCTGAATGCAGAAGACTCCTGCAACTTCCTAAGCATACTGCCTAGAACCAGCATTTCTTGGTCAAGACATGATTTTTTTTTTCTTCTGATGTGCATTTCTTGGGTTTGAAATGTGTTTTGTGTGCTTCGTTAGTTTTTATGTGTGTGATGCATGAATGGAAGATAGACAGGTGTTCAGGTTCAGTTATTATTGATCTTGTCTAAAGGGACTTAGAGGTTCTGAACTCCTGGAAAATACCTGTTCTCAAGATTTTGCAGAGATCACAGAAATATGCCCTTTGTGCATCTAGGTTTCTGGCAAAGACTTTTCAAAAAGCTGATCTTACATGGTGCTTTGAGCTGTGTTTGAGAGCACTGTTTCTCCCTGCTGCCCTCTGCTGTGACAGTTTGATGTTTCAAGTCTTTAAAGGCTTGCTTTAGGGAAATGTTTATACATCTGAAAGAAATTGTCCAGGTCCTGATTCCTATGGTGTTTTCTTACCAGTAACAACCCCACACCGAACCGCCAATTTGTCACTGTCTGACTTCCTTCCTGGGTGGCTGCCTTCTTTTTCTTGCTTTTCTCCTTTCTACACTTCCTTCAGGATAAACATCCTCTTAACTTTAATTACTAACATTCATATCTCCTGCTTCTCATAATATGTGTTGCAAGTATGTCTGTTTCTTGGGCAGCCATGAAGGAAGAACTGCTTCTACTCCCAAGACCTGGCAAATTCCCATAGTAAGAGTCCAGTCAGGGACAGAATTCAGGTAAAGAGTCACCGGGCGGACTTCCGGGTAAGATGGCGGAAGAGTAAGATGCGGAGATCACCTTCCTCTCCACGGATACACCAGAAATACAGCTACACGTGGAACAACTCCTACAGAACACCTACTGAACGCTGGCAGAAGACCCCAGACCTCCCAAAAGGCAAGAAACTCCCCACATACCTGGGTAGGGCAAAGCGGAGAGATTCCCGCACAGAGGATCGGTGCCGAGCAGCACTCACCAGCCCGAGGGGCTTGTCTGCTCGCCCGCCGGGGCGGGAGGCGCTGGAAACTGAGGCTCGGGCTTCGGTCAGACCGCAGGGAGAGGACTGGGGCTGGCGGCGAGAACTCAGCCTGAAGGGGGCTAATGTGCCACAGCTAGCCGGCAGGGAGTCCGGGAAAACTCTGGAGCTGCCGAAGAGGCAAGAGAGGTTTTCTTCCCTCTTGGTTTCCTGGTGCGCGAGGAGAGGGGATTAAGAGCGCTGCTTAAAGGGGCTCCACAGATGGGCGCGAGTCACGACTGAAAGCGCGGAGCCCAGTGACGGGCGTGGGACGCTGGGGCTGCTGCTGCCGCCGCCAAGAAGCATGTGTGCGAGCGCAGGTCACTGTCCACACCGCCCTTCCGGGAGCGTGTGCAGCCTGCCACTGCCGGGGTCCCGGGATCCAGCGGCGGCTTCCCTGGGAGAACGCACGGCACGCCTTGGACTGGTGCAACGTCACGCCAACCTCTGCCGCTGCAGGCTCGCCCCGCACTCCGTGCCCCTCCCTCCCGCCCGCCTGAGTGAGCCAGAGTCCCCGAAGAGGCTGCTCCTTTATCCCGGTCCTGTCTGAGCGAAGAACAGATGCCCTCCGGCGACCTACACGCAGAGGCGGGGCCAAATCCAAAGCTGAGACCCAGGAGCTGTGAGAACAAAGAAGAGAAAGGGAAACCTCTCCCAGCAGCCTCAGAAGCAGCGGATTAAAGCTCCACAATCAACTTGAGGTGCCCTGCATCTGTGGAATACCTGAATAGACAACGAATCATCCCAAATTGAGGAGACAGAAGTCAGTGCTGTGCCTCTGAGGTGGGAGAGCCAACTTCAGGACACTGGTCCACAAGAGACCTCCCAGCTCCACATAATATCAAACGGCAAAAATCTTCCAGAGATCTCCATCTCAACACCAGCACCCAGCTTCACTCAACGACCAGCAAGCTACAGTGCTGGACGCCCTATGCCAAAAAACTAGCAAGACAGGAACACAACGCCACCCATTAGCAGAGAGGTGGCCTAAAATCATAAAAAGTCCGCAGACACCCCAAAACACACCACCAGACGTGGACCTGCCCACCAGAAAGACAAGATCCAGCCTCATCCACCAGAACACAGGCACTAGTCCCCTCCACCAGGAAGCCTACACAACCCACTAAACCAACCTTAGCCACTGGGGACAGACACCAAAAACAACGGGAACTACGAACCTGCAGCCTGCAAAAAGGAGACCCCAAACACAGTAACATAAGCAAAATGAGAAGACAGAAAAACACACAGCAGGAGAAGGAGCAAGATAAAAACCCACCAGACCTAACAAATGAAGAGGTAATAGGCAGTCTACCTGAAAAAGAATTCAGAATAATGATGGTAAAGATGATCCAAGATTCTATTTCCCAGATCCAAACTCTTGGAAATAGAATAGACAAAATGCAAGAAACAGTTAACAAGGACCTAGAAGAACTAAAGATGAATCAAGCATCGATTAAAAACACAATAAATGAAATAAAAAATACTCTAGATGGGATCAATAGCAGAATAACTGAGGCAGAAGAACGGATAAGTGAGGTGGAAGATAAAATAGTGGAAATAACTGCTGCAGAGCAAAATAAAGAAAAAAGAATGAAAAGGACAGAGGACAGTCTGAGAGACCTCTGGGACAACATTAAAAGTACCAACATTCGAATTATAGGGGTTCCAGAAGAAGAAGAGAAAAAAAAAGGGACTGAGAAAATATTTGAAGAGATTATAGTTGAAAACTTCCCAAATATGGGAAAGGAAATAGTTAATCAAGTCCAGGAGGCACAGAGAGTCCCATACAGAATAAATCCAAGGAGAAATACGCCAAGACACATATTAATCAAACTGTCAAAAATTAAACACAAGGAAATCATATTAAAAGCAGCAAGGCAAAAACAACAAATAACACACAAGGGAATCCCCATCAAGATAACAGCTGATCTCTCAGCAGAAACTCTACAAGCCAGAAGGGAGTGGCAGGACATAATTAAAGTGATGAAGGAGAAAAACCTGCAACCAAGATTACTCTACCCAGCAAGGATCTCATTCAGATTTGATGGAGAAATTACAACGTTTACAGACAAGCAAAAGCTGAGAGAGTTCAGCACCACCAAACCAGCTTTACAACAAATGCTAAAGGAACTTCTCTAGGAAAGAAACACAACAGAAGGAAAAGACCTACAATAACGAACCCAAAACAATTAAGAAAATGGGAATAGGAACATACATATCCATAATTAGCTTAAATGTAAATGGACTAAATGCTCCCACCAAAAGACACAGATTGGCTGAATGGATACAAAAACAAGACCCATATATATGCTGTCTACAAGAGACCCACTTCAGACCTAGAGACACATACAGACTGAAAGTAAGGGGATGGAAAAAGATATTCCATGCAAATGGAAACCAAAAGAAAGCTGGAGTAGCAATTCTCATATCAGACAAAATAGACTTTAAAATAAAGACTACTAGAAGAGACGAAGAAGGACACTACATAATGATCAAGGGATCGATCCAAGAAGAAGATATAACAATTGTAAATATTTATGCACCCAACATAGGAGCACCTCAATACATAAGGCAAATACTAACAGCCATAAAAGGAGAAATCGACAGTAACACCATCATAGTAGGGGACTTTAACACCCCACTTTCACCAATGGACAGATCATTCAAAATGAAAATAAATAAGGAAACACAAGCTTTAAATGACACATTAAACAAGATGGACTTAATTGATATTTATAGGACATTCCATCCAAAAACAACAGAATACACATTTTTCTCAAGTGCTCATGGAACATTCTTCAGGATAGATCATATCTTGGGTCACAAATCAAGCCTTGGTAAATTTAAGAAAATTGAAATTGTATCAAGTATCTTTTCTGACCACGATGCTATGAGACTAGATATCAATTACAGGAAAAGATCTGTAAAAAATACAAACACATGGAGGCTAAACAATACACTACTCAATAACAAAGTGATCACTGAAGAAATCAAAGGGGAAATTAAAAAATACCTACAAACAAATGACAATGGAGACACGACGACCCAAAACCTATGGGATTCAGCAAAAGCAGTTCTAAGGGGGCAGTTTATAGCAATACAATCCCACCTTAAGAAACAGGAAACATCTCGAATAAACAACCTAACCTTGCACCTAAAGCAATTAGAGAAAGAAGAACAAAAACATCCCAAAGTTAGCAGAAGGAAAGAAATCATAAAAATCAGATCAGAAATAAATGAAAAAGAAATGAAGGAAATGATAGCAAAGATCAATAAAACTAAAAGCTGGTTCTTTGAGAAGATAAACAAAATTGATAAACCATTAGCCAGACTCATCAAGAAAAAAAGGGAGAAGACTCAAATCAATAGATTTAGAAATGAAAAAGAAGTAACAACTGACACTGCAGAAATACAAAAGATCATGAGAGATTACTACAAGCAACTCTATGCCAATAAAATGGACAACCTGGAAGAAATAGACAAATTCTTAGAAATGCACAACCTGCCAAGACTGCATCAGGAAGAAGTAGAAAATATGAACAGACCAATCACAAGCACTGAAATTGAAACTGTGATAAAAAATCTTCCAACAAACAAAAGCCCAGGACCAGATGGCTTCACAGGTGAATTCTATCAAGCATTTAAAGAAGAGCTAACACCTATCCTTCTCAAACTCTTCCAAAATATAGCAGAGGGAGGAACACTCCCTAACTCATTCTACGAGGCCACCATCACCTTGATACCAAAACCAGACAAGGATGTCACAAAGAAAGAAAACTACAGGCCAATATCACTGATGAACATAGATGCAAAAATCCTCAACAAAATACTAGCAAACAGAATCCAACAACACATTAAAAGGATCATACACCATGATCAAGTGGGGTTTATTCCAGGAATGCAAGGATTCTTCAATATATGCAAATCAATCAATGTGATACACCATATTAACAAGTTGAAGGAGAAAAACCATATGATCATCTCAATAGATGCAGAGAAAGCTTTTGACAAAATTCAACACCCACTTATGATAAAAACCCTGCAGAAAGTAGGCATAGAGGGAACTTTCCTCAACATAATAAAGGCCATATATGACAAACCCACAGCCAGCATCGTCCTCAATGGTGAAAAACTAAAACCATTTCCACTAAGATCAGGAACAAGACAAGGTTGCCCACACGCACCACTCTTATTCAACATAGTTTTGGAAGTTTTAGCCACAGCAATCAGAGAAGAAAAGGAAATAAAAGGAATCCAAATTGGAAAAGAAGAAGTAAAGCTGTCACTGTTTGCAGATGACATGATACTATACATAGAGAATCCTAAACATGCTACCAGAAAACTACTAGAGCTAATCAATGAATTTGGTAAAGTTGCCGGATACAAAATTAATGCACAGAAATCTCTGGCATTCCTATATACTAATGATGAAAAATCTGAAAGTGAAATCAAGGAAACACTCCCATTTACCATTGCAACAAAAAGAATATAATATCTAGGAATAAACCTACCTAAGGAGACAAAAGACCTGTATGCAGAAAATTATAAGACACTAATGAAAGAAATTAAAGATGATACAAATAGATGGAGAGATGTACCATGTTCTTGGATTGGAAGAATCAACATTGTGAAAATGACTCTACTACCCAAAGCAATCTACAGATTCAATGCAATCCCTATCAAACTACCACTGTCATTTTTCACAGAACTAGAACAAAACATTTCACAATTTGTATGGAAACGCAAAAGACCCCGAATAGCCAAAGCAATCTTGAGAACGAAAAATGGAGCTGGAGGAATCAGGCTCCCTGACTTCAGACTATACTACAAAGCTACAGTAATCAAGACAGTATGGTATTGGCACAAAAACAGAAAGATAGATCAATGGAACAGGATAGAAAGCCCAGAGATAAACCCACGGACATATGGTCACCTTATCTTTGATAAAGGAGGCAGGAATGTACAGTGGAGAAAGGACAGTCTCTTCAATAAGTGGTGCTGGGAAAACTGGATAGGGACATGTAAAAGTATGAGATTAGATCCCTCCCTAACACCATACACAAAAATAAGCTCAAAATGGATTAAAGACCTAAATGTAAGTCCAGACACTATCAAACTCTTAGAGGAAAACATAGGCAGAACACTCTATGACATAAATCACAGCAAGATCCTTTTTGACCCACCTCCTAGAGTAATGGAAATAAAGACAAAAATAAACACATGGGACCTAATGAAACTGAAAAGCGTTTGCACAGCAAAGGAAACCATAAACAAGACCAAAAGACAACCCTCAGAATGGGAGAAAATATTTGCAAATGAAGGAACTGACAAAGGATTAATCTCCAAAATTTATAAGCAGCTCATGCAGCTCAATAACAAAAAAACAAACAACCCAATCCAAAAATGGGCAGAAGACCTAAATAGACATTTCTCCACAGAAGATATACAGACTGCCAACAAACACATGAAAGGATGCTCAACATCTTTACTCATTAGAGAAATGCAAATCAAAACTACAATGAGATATCATCTCACACCAGTCAGAATGGCCATCATCAAAAAATCTAGAAACAATAAATGCTGGAGAGGGTGTGGAAAAAAAGGAACACTCTTGCACTGCTGGTGGGAATGTGAATTGGTACAGCCACTATGGAGAACGGTATGGAGGTTCCTTAAAAAACTACAAATAGAACTACCATATGACCCAGAAATCCCACTACTAGGCATATACCCTGAGAAAACCATAATTCCAAAAGAGACATGTACCAAAATGTTCATAGCAGCCCTATTTACAATAGCCCGGAGATGGAAACAACCTAAGTGTCCATCTTCGGATGAATGGGTAAAGAAGATGTGGCACATATATACAATGGAATATTACTCAGCCATAAAAAGAAATGAAATTGAGCTATTTGTAATGAGGTGGATGGACCTAGAGTCTGTCATACAGAGTGAAGTAAGTCAGAAAGAGAAAGACAAATACTGTATACTGACACATATATATGGAATTTAAGGAAAAAAATGTCATGAAGAACATAGGGGTAAGACAGGAATACAGACACAGACCTACTAGAGAATGGACTTGAGGATATGGGGAGGGGGAAGGGTAAGCTGTGACAAAGTGAAAGAGCGGCATGGACATATATACACTACCAAACGTAAGGTAGATAGCTAGTAGGAAGCAGCCGCATAGCACAGGGAGATCAGCTCGGTGCTTTGTGACCGCCTGGAGGGGTGGGATAGGGAGGGTGGGAGGGAGACGCAAAAGGGAGGGGATATGGGAACATATGTATATGTATAACTGATTAAATTTGTTATAATGCAAAAAAACAAAAAAAAAGAAGAGTCACCGGTCTGTTGCTGTTCCCTACAGTGACTTTTTCTTCTCCTTCTCCTCCTATAACTGTCCTTGGATTCTGCATTTGCAGTTTCCTACCAAAATAGCTCAGCATTTGACTCTCCTAATGTTTGAGAAAGCCATTAACAAGATCAAGTCCAGAACAATCCTTTTCATCAAGCCATGCCACATTATTCTACACACTGTTTCATTTTTAAATAGGCTAATGTATGTATGTTACCTTTTATACATTGCATTTCATTAGGCCTTTGTCTTGGGCTAGCATCACCCCCTCATCACCTTGTGGCTATGGAACGCTCAGAAGTAGAACCATATGTGCCATGCTTGCTGCCCTACTGTGCTACCTTAATCTTACTCCATGAGCAGCAAGACTTTCTCCATGCTAGGCTTCCCTCCTTCACCCCTGTAATCTCTGTGTAAAATTTCACATGGGGGGCTTCCCTGGTGGCGCAGTGGTTGAGAGTCCACCTACCGATGCAGGGGACACGGGGTCGTGCCCCGGTCCTGGAAGATCCCACATGCCGCGTAGCGGCTGGGTCTGTGAGCCATGGCCGCTCAGCCTGCGCGTCCGGAGCCTGTGCTCTGCAACGGGAGAGGCCACAACAGTGAGAGGCCGGCGTACCGCAAAAAAAAAAAAAAAAAAAATTTCACATGAACCCAAGTTCCTATAAGCAGGGCTGCAGCAGGACCAGCTGGCAGCAGAGTTGCATCAGACAGCACAGTAGTAAGAATTAAAATCATTCGTCTTCTTTCTTTCCACTGGCAGCCAGGGGAGAGCTGGGGGTGGGGAAACGTTATGGATCACAGCATTACCAAGGCGACCACAGAGAAAAGGAAGAAGGTTGGGGATTTGGGAAGATAGTGATACAGGTTAAGATATGGGTCAGGGGTCTCTACCTTTTTTGCACGGCAGTTCTGCACTTGTATAATTTATACTCCTTTCAGATAAATGTATTCCATGCTTTCAGTCTGGTAATACAGCAACATAGTTTGCTTTCTGAACAGTGCTGCATAGATTTAACCGTTTACAAAACCACTTGGACTCCTCTTTGTGTTGACTGCATCTGGTGATATATTGATTAATTTAAGAAGCAGATCTTTTTTTATGATTTTGGGAAAAATCCATTGATTTGAATTACAGTTTCGGATTTTTGAATATTTTTTTAGCATTGTGATAAATTGGGGTGGGGGGAAACATGACAACAACTAGTCCTCTCTTTTTCTTTCCTTTCTCTCATCCCCAATACTCAGGATTCTAAACACTGTATGTCTCGGTGCCTATGAATCGCTCAGACAATAAAATGTTTATAGCTGAGCTCCACTCAGTGAAGTGTGTATCTGTTATGAAAAAAGATTGCTATTTGGAGCTGGAAAATTACAATAGACACCCACAGGAAGGCATCCTGGTTCAGATCACACTAGGACATAGAGCTCTTCATATTGAATTACTCCAAGGAGCCACTTAGAATAATCAGGTCTTAAAGACAACACAGAATTCACAGAGAAATCCTTCGAAGATTATTTTGTACATGATATTAAAACCAAGTGTTAATTTTTCTCTTCAATCTCATGCAGATGTCAGGGTCTATCCTGAAATACAAAAATGGAGAGGGCTTATAGTGTTTATTTTATAATGTCTTTTTTTTCTTATTTATCTGTTAGACACCCTTTAAAAGGAGAGCTATAAGCACAGAACATAAAATTGGGTGTAATTTAAACCTCAGGGGTTAATAGTGGGTTCCTTCTTTATTTAAGCTTCTTAATGTTCCTGAGCTTCCTCTTCCTAATCTATGAAATGGAATGAGGGTGCTTTCAGATCCTTAGTTACAAATGAAATTATAGATATTTATGCTCTTTTCTGCAGTTTAGTTATGTTTCTCACATCACCCTTCTCCTCCATAACATATGCATATATAGCAGTTTTTAAACGCAGATGGCACAGTTTTTAGAGCCATAGAATGAAGGTAATATTTATCTCAGAATTTCTATAGCTCTGATTACCTAAATATGCTAATAGAAAAATTAGGCTAAGAAAAAGACTGTAACTAAGCAAGATATTCTCATAGTCACACGGGGTGTCAAAACTTCAGAAAATGTATTAACCTACCTACAATTACTTGGGAGAAAGGCAAAAGGAAACAGAGTGTAAAAGATTATTTTTGCATATTTTAGTCCTTTGCCATAATATTTGCAAAAGGTAAATATCTGAAAATAGGAAGATGTACTAGACTTAGTTTATAAGCTACCCCAGATACACATTTCCCTTGTTTTCTGGTTGAACAGTATTAGAAGACTATCATCTGTGGGTCTCTCACAATTCATCAAGTCTTGTGAGCAGAGACACTGACTGCCTTTATTCCAGAGATGGAGACAGTGTCTCCCTGCAGAGCAAAAGGCCAGTTTGCTTAGTGTCCATTATAAGTAAGGATATGTCTCTCTCCAGGGCAAAGGTCAGGCAAGCTTATTGCCCATTATAAAAGATTTGAGTTTCCTAAGCTTTGAGTTATTCTCCTAAAGTGGCACCTACGTGTATCAAGTGTAACCTGACCCTGTTCAAGTCACACTGTGGGAATTGGGGCTCAGGGAAATGCACAAATGCTGGCATTCTGGTTAATGTTATCACTGCCAGTAATAAAGTCCCAGCAGTCTCATATTTTCTGCCAACATCCGTGAGGCAGCGAACTGGTTAACTAAGTAATATCTCAGACCCTTCACTGTTCTTGATAAGCAGCAACTTGTCCTTTTCCCTTGGTTCTAAGTCCAGCTAACCTCACCATTATAGACTGTTGACCTCTAGGTTGTACTGGCTAAGAGCTCAAACTTTGTCAACTCAAACTTTGTCAGCTCCAGCTGGACTGGGGCTCTAGAGCCAGCTACTTGGAGAGACCAGGTGACTCAATGCAGGAAAGTTAATGATTCATGGGATGAACTTTGCTGGAAGGGAGAGCAGGGTCAGGGAGGGAGCCTACAAAAAAAATGCATCTCACACTCTCCTCTTGGAGAGCCTTCTCTGAGATGAAGTCTTCTCTTATCCCCTCTCTAAAGATAGTCCGGATCGCAAGCCCACTAGTGTCCTTTTTCTTATTTGTTTCTCCTCCTTCCTTCCCTTGCTCCTTTTCCCCTCATTTCTGCTTCTCTGAGATTTGATTCTTCAACAGATAGTAGCATACAAGCTACAGGATTTGTTTTCTAGAAAACCTGGGTTAAGAGAAAAGTTTAGAATACTTGCACGTCAACTCTGAATTTTTGCAATTAAAGTAACTGTGAAGCAAAATTGTATTAACAGACGGCAAATATATTTGAAAATTGGTTAGCTGTCCATGTGAGCTCTTTAAGTGTGAGAAATCTGGCAGAGGTCAGTCTACACAGTAGCCTCCTCTCAGGCACAGCAGCAGGGACAGCCATCTTAAAACTGTTATGTTCATCTTCCTATAATTGAAAACACTGTCAAATAATATTCATAATCGCTAACTCTCTGCAGCTTTAGAAATCGACTTGACATAATACATTACTATTGCTATCATTTTCACTGTTTCTTACAATGACTGTGACCAATACAATACATAAAGAGTATAAGCTACTGACTTATTTAGAGGAAATCTTTGATTCTGGATTCCAGGCAGATCTAGATATCATGGTTTTAGTACTGTGTTCAGATTCTGTTTGACATGGATGAGATTTGAGAATTAATGCCCAAGATGCAGATCATCAGAGGAGGGAAAAGAGGACCTGTAGAAATCAGGGGATAGAAGATGGACTTAATGTTTGATAGATAGACATGGGTTCAGATGCTACTTTTATCACTTCCTAGCTTTCAGTATTTATCAAACACCTTCATGTGCTGTTATGTGTTGAACTGTATCCCCCCTCCCCCCTCATGAAAATTTATATGTTGATATTCTAACATATAGTACCTCAGAATGTGACCTCATTTGGAAATAGGGTCATTGCACATGTAATTAGCTAAATTAAGATGAGGTCATTAGGATGGACCCTAATCAATTTTGACTGGTGTCTTTATAAAAAGAGGGCATTGGAAACACAGATATATACATAGGGAGAATGCCATGTGAAGATGAAGGCAGGGATCAGGGTGATTCTTCTACAAGCCAAAGAATGCCAAATTGCTAGAAAACCTCTTAAGGGAGAGGCATAGAATAGATTGTTCCTCACAGCCCTCAGAAGGAACCAACCCTTCCAAGACCTTGATCTCAGACTTTCAGCCTCCAGAACTGTGAGACAATACACTTCTGGTGTTTAAGCCACCCTGTTTTTGGTACTTTGTTACTGCATCCCTAAACAACTCATACATGTGCTCTGTGTCATGCTAAAAGCTATACATAGAGAAGTGAAAAAAATACAGACATAGTACCTGCTCTCATAGTACTTACAATCTAGTATGAAATAATAAATAAAAAATAACTATAAACTTTCTTAGGAAAGAAACAAAGAGGATGCTATGAGAGAACATTGGTGATGGGGACCAGTGGTTACCTCAGAGAGTAATAGTAGGAAAGTTTTCTCAATCAGGATCTAAACATCTAAACGGAGACCTTCCATTCAAAGAGTTTTGGGGTTGGGAGGTTGAAGTAGGAGAGATAGCACCTGTGTACACCCAGAGACCAGGGAGAATTTAGAATACACCAAGAACTAAAAAAGGGAAACATCTCTATCCTGGTGAGTCAAGGACGAAGGGTAAAAGATAAATTAGAAGTATATCGAGGCCACATCATGCAGTTATCCAGATGGAAACCATTTAGGGACTTTAAAAAAAGAAATTATAGGATCCATTGTACTTGTAAAAGCCTCATTCTGGCTTCTGTGTAGAGAACAGATGGGGAAATACAAGAAAGAAAGTGGGTAGATCAGTTGCAAATCTATCCTAGCTAAGGTGAAAGCATTAGAGATGGAGCAAAATGACAGATTTCATTTGAAGAAAGAATTAATAAAACTTGATAACTATTGGGGATAGAGGAGTGAAGGAAAAGAAAAAATCAAAATGACTTCTAGGTTGTTGGCTTGAGCAGACAAATGGGCAAATAGTGGTGCCATTTGCTGAGAGAGAAAATGGAGGAAGAAACAAGTTTGCATTCTTGTGTGTGAAAAAAGTTAAGATGAGACAAAGGAGAAGAATCAAGAATTTAGTATTATAAAGTTGAGATCCCTTGAGGCATTAAGCAGAAATGTCAACTGGGCAAATTGTATGTAAGCTTTGTCTTTAACACAGAGATCTGTGCTAGAGATAATAACTTTTTTTTTTCATCAGCATATAAATGGTACTTAATATTATATGGGAATGACTAGGAAGAAAGTGTAGAGGTAGAGGAGAAAATATACACTCAAGCCTTGGCGTAGATGTTAAGAAAATTACTTAACCCCTTGAAACTTAATCCTGTCATCTGTAAGTGGAAATATTACACACTCTTAAAGTTGTGTGTTGATCAAATGAAATCATGTTTATTTGTAAAATGCAATGCAAATCATAAAAGCTAAATACATGGTGGTTATTGTAATCATATGAGTATTTCTGTTTTGTACTGAAGAGACAGAAAAAATGGAAGTGGGAGACTGAAAAACAGAGGAAGAAATGTTGTTTGGGAAATTCAATGGAAAGGTTCAATAAGTATGGGTAATTAGCTCTTTAAAATGCATATCAGAAGCAAATAAGAATGGGCACTGAGAGTGGCCACTGTGTTTGTGAGGCAATTCCAGAGAACTTCCTTGCTATGATGGCAGAAAACAAACATGTAAAAAGGAGAGAATTTGAGTAGTTTTAAAGGGCAGGGGGCAGTTCAAGTGAAGACTTTTTCCAGCAAAAGGATTATGTGTATGTGTGTTATCAAAGGTAAAAAGATAATTTAAAGGGGAGATCAAAGGTGTTAAATGATGCACCTGAAGTCTTATTTAATTGCTGGGCAATATGTCTCTGACAACAGAGCCAGAGGCCCTCCCCCTGGGGCTAAACTTCGACTCAGTTCCTGAGAGGCAAGTGGTCTTCAGCTTTGATAGTGAAAGTGGTCCCAGTGAGTAGAGGGCTAGTTTGAGAAGGGTAGCTGGGTTCTTGGTAAGTGTGGGAAGGCAGTAACTTCCAGGATGGTGGGAAGAAGAGAATTAGGGTCACTAACCATGAAGGAGATGGTCAGAAGAGAACACTTGGTGACTAGAGAGGATTTGGAGGCTTGAGTACAATGGATGAGACTGACCATTGAGAAAGGGTTAAACTGTAGTGAGAGATGTGGCAGGTAAGGAAGGGAACAGATATCAGGCCCCCAAATCTTATGTTGATGATGTGTAAACCCCTTGGTGAGTGAGGAGTGCAGATATCAGTGAAAGCAGGAGAAACCATGAGACAATATTGCTTTATTGCTCAACCACATTGGTGTTGACAATTTCTGGGAGTATAGTAGAAGTAGGGACAGAATATTTTGTAGTTATTCAGATAAAATTAGTATGTCTGATGAAAGATATACTTATGAAAATGCATGCGAGAGCTTAAAGCATGGTTGTAGGCAGGTAGAAGGCAATTGTTAAGTGTAAGTCTAAGTGTATGCTGAATTAGAAGGAAATAATAGGATCACTTCTATTTTTTGAATTATATTCATGTGAATTTCAAATCACATGAAATTGAAGGAAGTCTTTGAGTCTTTTTTTTTTTTAAACTGGAGAGGTTTATTTTATTTTATTTTATTTTATTTTATTTTATTTTTTATTTTTTTATGCTTTATAACAAATTTAATCAGTTATACATATACATACGTTCCCATATCCCCTCCCTTTTGCGTCTCCCTCCCACCCTCCCTATCCCACCCGCCCAGGCAGTCACAAAACACCGAGCTGATCTCCCTGTGCTATGTGGCTGCTTCCCACTAGCTATCTACCTTACGTTTGGTAGTGTATATATGTCCATGACACTCTTTCGCTTTGTCTTTGAGTCATTTTTAATTGTTTATATGGAACTAGAATCCAACTGACTGTAATTCAAAGAACATATCCTCTCCTTATTTTGTATTCCCTATAGTCTCACATTAATGTTAGGTATGTGGCAAAGGGTGCATCTAGTATGAATGAATGGATACATGTATGGACCAGTGTCCTATCTCTGGGTGAGTTTGAGCATAAATTGGCCAGTCACTGGTCAGATACTGTAGAGGGAGTTTAAATTTCAGATGAAAGGAAGAACAATGTGGCCTCTAAATCCGCTGAGCAGTAGATTCTAAAATTCTGAGATACTCTGAATCTAAGAATTAGTAGATCGAGGCCAGCCCAAGAGTACATTCTATCTGAGACAAAGCCCCCATACATAAAAAACCACATCCATGTTCCAAATGAATGTGTGCTTTAGCTCTCTCTAAAACTTACCTAGGAAAGCAACAGTTTCCTGTCCTAAATTAAAGCTTTTACTAGAGAAAGCTTTGCTTTCTCAGGGAATATCTTTTTTTCAACTTAAAAGGATTATCGGGCTTCCCTGGTGGCGCAGTGGTTGAGAGTCCGCCTGCCGATGCAGGGGACACGGGTTCGTGCCCCGGTCTGGGAGGATCCCACATGCCGCAGAGCAGCTGGGCCCGCGAGGCTTGGCCGCTGAGCCTGCGCGTCCGGAGCCTGTGCTCCGCAACGGGAGAGGCCACGACAGTGAGAGGCCCGCGTACCACAAAAAAAAAAAAAAAAAAAAGGATTATCTTATAGAGTTTTCCATCAGAGAACAGTAGAAAGGGGTACTGAAGAGAAACAAACCTAAAATTCTATTTACATTGGAAGTATTTTCTAGAAACATGCTTTAAAGAATATGTATTTCTTTTGAAAGGAGCAGGAACCCCAGGTATAAAAATGCTAATGATATTCTTCTCTGCTTAAAGAACATTTCATAAATAATATACTTTTTTCAAGAGACCATAGCAACGCTGAACATTCATGGCACTGTTTCAGACCCAGGAAGTTACTGATATTTTCCTGGTGAAATGTGATATTTGCCACATCAATCTGGTTTATGGAAAACCAAATTAATTATATTATTTAAGTTGTTAATGAGATGAGTTAGAATTTTATATTCTTCTACAGCAATGTTTTCTTCATCAACTCTGCTCTCTTTGGTCTCCTTGACACTTTCATGCCTAGCCATAAGACAGATGTTATATTAATACAATAAAATGGTATCGAAATTAAAATAGCAGTAACTAACATTTGTATTACACTTTATTGTTATCAAATTATACTACCACATCTCACTTATTAACCATCTTGTGAGCCAATATTATTATTTTCATTTTCATTGTACAATACGAAATATAGATGCTCAGAAAGTTTCCAGAGGTATATAGTAAGTAAAGAAACTGAGACTAGGAACTTTTCTTGCTACCATTCCATGTTTTTGTTTTGTTTTGTTTTTCTGTTTTCTCTATAGCTGTTCAAATTGTACCTCTAAATTGGATATCTTTGGTCCTTTCTTTAGAATTCCCCAGGCAGAAAACAATTTCTCTTTATCTGAGCTGTAAACTGTCTCCAGAAGAGAAAGTTAAAAGATAAGTCCTTGACTCTGGTAATCCAGTAACCTTTTGCTTTTAGGATATTTGGGGTATATAGAGGACTAGACAGATTTTTTATCCCTTCAAAACCTTTAAGCTTTGGGAAGAGATCACCATGAAGCATCAAACATATTCATTTGTCAATCCTACAATGTCTTCTGTTTCCAGGAAACAGAGCTTGACAGTTTCTTCCTTTCTGGAATACTGTGAATAGTGAAATGAGTACAAGCTTAGGAAATAGACAGAATCGAGTTCATATCCCATTTCCTCCATTTATTAGCTGTGTGGTCTCAGAAGAATCATTCAGTCATTGAATCTCAACTATGCATTTGTATAATGGATGATAGAATTTCCTTGAATTAGAGATTCCCTTCTTCTTAGATTGCAGGAAATATATGTAAAGAGACTATCATAGGGACTTCCTAGAATGCTCAGCAGAACATAGTCACTACTGCTATTTCTGCACTAGGTCTTGTAAATCATCTTGTTGCTGCCACCAGCCTTTGAAGAGCTTGCCCTAAAGGTAGGTGGGAATTAACATTAGAGGCTGTATTACATAGTCTCCAAGAAGGTTGTGTGCATTCCCCCAGGTGTCTACCCAATGCCTCCCACCACAATAACAGCAGCAGACTAAGGGCCACATAAAGAAACTATCCTATTGTATAATCCTTTCATGCATTGGTATAAATGCTTTTATGTGATCTGGTAATTCCTTATTACTGTAAGAGCATCCCCTGGAAATTTCAGGACCATCAGCTGGCTCACATGGTACCGTAAATGCCTTTTTCCATGTCTGATGAGTCCAGTGATCAGAAGATTTTTCTGATGTGCTGAAATCAAATGAATATACCTGAACCAAAAAGTAAATAATTTTTCGCGTGCTTTGTTTGCAGCACCACGGTGTCATAAAGCAGATAGAAAAGAAATGAGGCTTGTGATCATTTGTATTGTTGCTGGGTCTTTTCCATTCATGAGGTACCTGTGATCATCAGCTATGCCTGAGAGACACTGGTGGTCCCCAGATCACAGGGCACAGGTGCTGAGCTGCATAATAAAAAAAGGGGATCCTAGCAACGGCATCAAAGTGGATGTTTCGATTTCCTTTTAAATATTTTTTTACTGTAGTTTTTTTATAAAGATGAAAGCTAATAGATTGCCTGTTTTCCAATATATATATATATGACTAATCAGACACCCTGAACTTTAAAATATATTGTAAACTGATTTTGTTAAAATAATAGCTTTCAGATATCACAGAAACAGAAAGTCTAAGGTGGGCCCCGAGCTGCAGCTTTATTCATTGCAGTGAGGAGGGGTTGAGTAGGTCAGAGTCTGGGCTTGGGAGTCAGATTGTCTGCACTCAAATCCCACATCGGCACTTTCCTGGCTGTATAACCATGGGCAAGTCACATCTTCCCTGGGTCTCAGTTTCTACATGTGCAAAATGGGGATAATTACGGAGCTGTTGCCTGAATTCAGTGAGATAATGTATGTAAATAGCTTAACATAGAGATAGGCACATCACAGGAGCTCAGTTAGCAAATGTCATCTACTGTTGTTTTAGTAATTTATTTCCTCAAAAGATATCTATTGGATTCTGAACATGAACAAAATTCCAAACAAAAATAAATAAAACAGTAAGACAGCCCTGGACCTCTAGGAGCCCACCCTCTTGTGTGAGACACAGAGATGGATACGTTTATATCCTAAGTGCTCAAATAGAGGCAGGCATGCCCAGAGTACTGAGGCAAAATGAATAAGGGAAAGCTAGCAGCCCAGGGTGGCAGGAGAAACTTCCAATCATGCAATGTTTACTTAGTGGGAAGAGAGATAGGGCATCAGCTGGAGCAAAGCTTGGCAACCTTTTTTCTGTAAAGGGCCAGATAATAAATATTTTCAGCTTTGTGGGTCATTCAGTGTCTCTGTTGCAGTTACTCAACCCTGCAGCTATATAGACCATACATGGATGAATGGACGTGGCTGTCTTCCAATAACATTCTATTTACAAAAACAGGTCTTTACTATCCAGGGTTCTTCAGAGAAACAGAACCACTAGGATGTGTCCATATACAGAAAGAGATGTTAAGGAATTGACTCATACAATTATGGAGGCTGGCAAGTCCAAAATCTGCAGGGTAGACCATCAGGCCAGAGCCCCAGGGAGAAGCTGAAGTTGCAGTTCAAGTCCTCGAGCTGTCAGGTTGGAGACCCTGAGAAAAGAGCCAAAGTGCTGCTCAAGCCTGAAGGCCATATGCTGCAGAACTTCCCTCCTGCTTTTTGTTCTATTCAGAACAATATATGAGACCCACCCACACTGTGGAGGGTGATCTGCTTTACTCAGCGTCCACTGATTTTAATATAAATCTAACCCCAAAACATCCTTCAAGTGGGCACATAAAGTCAACCATCACAAGGCCTCAGCCAGATTTGGCCCACTATAGTTTGCCTACCCCTGAACTAGAGAGAGAATTCTTTCTGCTCAGACTAAAGTGGTGGAGATCTTTTTTCCAAAAGCAATGGTACTCTGATTCCAAGGTATTATGAATTAGTCATTGTGTACTCTGCCAAATCCCAAGGCTTAAGGACCAGAGCAGGGAGACTAGAAGGACCTGAGATTGGGTTTGGTTATCCCCAGACCTCTTTCTCCCATCACTGAGAATGGGAAGGCCACTTGGCCTTAGCTTCATATCCAAATAGGACACAGTGGGGAGAAAGGGGAAGCCAGAACTCATAGTGGGACACTGCTTTCTCCCCTAACAAATGAGACTGTGGGCAGAAGAGGGAGCTTAGCAGAAGGAAAGGATTATGTAGCCACCTTCCTAAATGGATTAAACAAAGTCAAGTAGAAAGGGAGCCCCTCTCCTAATTCCAACCCGACATTGATTCAGTGACTTGTTCAGATTCATACAGAAAGACCCCCATCATGTTCGGTTGGAGACCTGAGAATATGAGACTGTTGGTAAGATAGGAAAAGAAAAAGACTATGGAGGAAGCAGGGGAAGGAGGAACAAGGGAAAAGAGAAGAGGGGTATAGAGAGCAAGGTGGGACATAACACAGTAAGTGAGAGAAAAGGGAAGAAAGGTGACTTTTTGTAAAAGGTTTCAAGTTCAATAGTCACACTCTCTGCAAATAAAGAAAGCAGGTACAACACAACTCAACACAGAAGCTTGTGTGCAAAGTTACGGGAAACAGAGACATTGTATACAAAGTTAGGTTAAGGGTGATTCTGTGGTTTTGTTTTGTGTGTTTTGTTTTGCGGGTATGGCTCTCCCTCAGTCACCTGAACTCAGCAAAGAAATGGTTATCCTGATGAAATATCAACAGCCGACCCACAGTAAAAACTGACAAATACTAAAAATTAAGAAAAAGCATAATTACAAAAAAAAACATTGTCACTGCTTCCTCCCTCTGCATTTTGCTTTTTTAAACTTGTGTGTGTGTGTGTGTTTTTAAGTTTTTGATTTTTTTCTTTTTAAATCCTGAAAGGTAGACAGTAAAAGATCTCCTGGAAGAATTTACAACCAACTGCATGAGGGTCTGGGAAGCTGAGGGGCTGGAGGAGGGCTGGGACAAGAAGACAGGAAGGGGCCCTCCCCTCAGCTCTGTAGCCTCACTATACGACCACGGGCCGTGCGGGGTGGTGGTCTAGGAAAGGTGATTTTTCATTTCACTTTTTAAATGTAAAACTAACTCTATATCTCTCTTCCTTAGATCTTCTACTTCAAAAACATGTCTTCTCTAGCTCGAAGGGTCTTATAGCCCTTAATCCATTTAAATCGCAAAGTATTGATAGTTCAGGACTCTTAGATGAAAAGTATTACTGAAGTACAGAGCTTAGGTTCATTATTAATAAAATCGGTCCTTAACAGCAGTCTTTTTCAAACTTACTGGCTCCTTGAGAATGTCTAAGATTAGTAGTAGATGGCCCTCATCTAATAAAAGCATCAGACAAACGGAGGTATGTATGTATCATAACCCCTTTATGAGAGCTTTGTAAGAACTATGTTGTCCAACACTAAACTAAAGGAAACACCTAGGTAGAGGGGTAGCTTGCTGTATGTCACAGCTGACCTGAAAAGCTGCATGAGAATGGAATCAGTGTAAAGTAAAGCAGATTTTAACTACCCCAGACAAGTTTTTATTATTCAGCCCTATGCCAATCAAAAATCTATGGTAACTGGGATTTCTATTTTTCTAAGTAAATATAATAAGAAAAAATAGAAGAGAAACTCCCTGTCACTGTGTTTTCACAAACAAGGGTGATTTATATCACTACCCTTTCATTCATTTTTTAACAAATTTACTGAAGTAAGTTTGAAGTTAAACTATAACCTCTCTGTTGACTTGTGGTCAAAGTATTTTTATTTTCCTTTGAACTGATTTTCTTTCTGTTTATTTGCTGCCCACCTACATTTTATTAGTATTATTTATACAGAGTATTTGTATGAATTATTTGTGTGACATACATTGTGGAATAACGTGAGATGTAAATAAACATAATATCAATCATATTTATGTAGAAAATAAGACAAAACCAGCAGCTGCCAATTCACAAGAGCAAGCCCTGGTGAATGTTTGTGGTAGTATCAAAAACCTCACTGTCGGGCTTCCCTGGTGGCGCAGTGGTTGAGAGTCCATCTGCTGATGCAGGGGACACGGGTTCGTGCCCCGGTCCAGGAGGATCCCACATGCTGCTGAGCAGCTGGGCCCGTGAGCCATGGCCGCTGAGCCTGTGTGTCCGGAGCCTGTGCTCCGCAACGGGAGAGGCCACAACAGTGAGAGGCCCGTGTACCACACACACACAAAAAAAAAACAGAAACAAAAACAAAAAAAACCTTACTGTCTTTAATCTTCAATCTTCCTAGGAAATTTCCTTCATATTATCTATGATTGTTTAGAGTTCCTTTTCTTGGTTCTCTTAATATGCCTTTCTTATAGCATCTTTTTCCTATTTCATAGCCTCACTTAAATCTGTGATGATATTAAGCATTTTTTTCCTTTTACTTCCTGCCTTATCTCTGTTTCCTTCAAGTTTCTTTTTTTCTTTCTTTCTCTTCTTTTTCTTGTTTTGATTCCTTTCTTTCTTTCTTTCTTTTTCTTTTCTTTTCTTCTTTCTTTCTTTCTTTTCTTTCTTTCTTTCCTTCTTTCTTTCCTTCCTTCCTTCCTCCCTCCCTCCCTCCTTTCTTTCTTCCTTCCTTTCTTTCTTTCCTCTCTCCCTCCCTCCCTCGCTCTCCTTCCTTCCTTCCTCCCTCCCTCCCTCTCTCCTTCCTTCCTTCCTTCCTCTGTTTTGGTCTATATCATTCAGGTTATAACTCTTCTCAATGTCTGCTGATCCTTTCCTGTCCATTTATATTTAAGCACAATGTGTCACAACTCTGATTGAAAATGGCAGGCTTTACTTTATAGTGGTCAGCTGGAGGGAGGCTCCTGCTATTGGAATCCACAGGTTTTTTCTTCCAGACAGTGTTTTCCCAAGAAAGGAAACCTCTGATCTCCTGCCTGGAGGTTATAAAACAAAGTGTCAGGTTTTGTAGAACTGAGCTAGGTAAGTAAAGAGGATAAAGGAGACTCATAATTAAAGACATAGCTCTCACCATTTAGTGTGTAGATACACATTTAATTCTTCTGGTTTTAATATTTAATCCCATCCTCAACTTTTTCTGATATTCTAGAGCAGGATTTCTGAACCTCTGCATTATTGATGCTTAGGATTGAGTAATTCTTTTTTGTTTGGACCATCCTGTAATTGTAGGATGTTAGCAGCATCTCTGACATCTACCCACTAGATGCCAATAACATCACCCCCACCCCCCAATTGGGGACAAAAAACATCTCCCCTTGGAGGCAAACTGAACCTGTTTGAGAACCACTGTTCTTAGGGAAGCCCTCTTATTCAAACACTCCAGAGAATAAGTGACTTGTCTTTTTCTGCTATGTGTCTGTGTATGCATATGAAAGATTAGGAAGAGAGTGTTATTTGTCATGCTATACAGATCTAAGGATCTAACTAGATGCAATCTTTACATCTTGATCCCCACTGAATCTTGAGATATCTGCTACCTATAATTCCAGGAATTTTACTGGGTTCTGTGACAAGAAACCACTTGTTTCTTGGCTTCCATAATAAAGATTCTTACTCTTCTTTCATCTGCAAAGTCATAAAGAATTGTCCATCTGCTTTCAGCTTCAAAAATTTTCTTGATGTGTCTTAACTATAGTTATTTCCACTCCCATCCTCTTTGCGCTTGAGAGTTGAGAGGAATTTTTTTAACCCCTTTACTCTAATTCTTGTAAATTTGAAGAGAACAATTTATACATGTGTTCTCTGTCATGTTTTTGCATGATTTTTCAATATTAAATGCAAACCTTAATATAATGTCTGTGTTTATGGTTATGTACACAGAACTTGGAAGGTACATTTTATTTTTTCTAGAGTATTATTATTAATCCAGGAACAGGAATCCCTTGTATGTGCATGAAAAGGGGTGCTTATGTCTTTCCAAAACTCACATGTTGAAACCTGGATCGCCTATGTGGTGGTATTTGGTGGGGGTGTCTTTCAGAGGTGATTAGGTCATGAGGACTGAGCCTTTCATAAATGGGATTAGTAACTTCATAAGAGAGATCCCTCACCCCTTCTGCCGTGTGAGGACACAGTAAAAATAAGGGTCTATAAACCAGGAAGTGAGCCCACACCAGACACTGGATCTGCCAGCACCTTGATCTTGGACTTCACAGCCTCCAGAACTGTAAGAAATAAATTTTTGTTGTTTATAAACCACCCAGTCCATGGCATTCTGTTAAAGCAGCTCTAGTGGACTAAGACAAAGGGTACAGCTTATAAAGCTGGGTCTGGCAATAACTTACTTCTAAGTTTTCAGGATAGCTAGCACATTGCCAAGGCCATCATTAGTGCTCAGTTCATCTGATTGATTAATTGGTTCAGCTGATACTTACAATTGCTCCCTGAAGCTGACTAAATAAATATTAGAACACAGGGAAAGTGAGGCACAGAGAGGTTAAGTGACTTGTTTAAAATGACTCAGTTAGGCCTGAAGCCCCGCCCACCCTGGCTGCAAGGGTTGCCGGGAGAACCCCCATCTTCTTTAGGCGCGTTGGGCAAGCCGCCAGGCTCTGGAGAGAGGAGACGTTGCTGTCGCTGTTAGTGACTTGTGGCATGTTTCTGTGGGACCAGGAACTTAAAGATAGCCAGAATGGCAGAAAATGGTGATAATGAAAAAATGGCTGCTCTGGAGGCCAAAATCTGTCATCAAATCGAGTATTATTTTGGTGACTTCAATTTGCCATGCAACAAATTTTTAAAGGAACAGATCAAACTGGATGAAGGCTGGGTACCTTTGGAGATAATGATAAAATTTAATGGGTTAAACCGTCTAACAACAGACTTTAATGTAATAGTAGAAGCATTGAGCAAATCAAAGGCGGAAATCAAGGAAATAAGTGAAGATAAAACTAAAATTAGAAGATCTCCAAGCAAACCCCTCCCTGAAGTGACTGATGAGTATAAAAATGATGTAAAAAACGGATGTTTATATTAAAGGCTTCCCAATTGATGCAACCCTTGATGACATAAAAGAGTGGTTGGAAGATAAAGGTCAGGTACTAAATATTCAGATGAGAAGAACATTGCACAAAGCATTTAAGGGATCAATATTTGCTGTATTTGATACCATTGAATCTGCTAAGAAGTTTGTCGAGGCCCCCAGAAGTACAGAGACACAGACCTGCTAATACTTTTCAAGGAAGATTACTTTGCAGAAAAAAAAAAAAAGAAGAAGATGAAGAAAGAAAGGAAAATAAAATAGATGCTAAATTACGAGCTAAACAAGAGCAAGAAGAAAAACAAAAGTTAGCAGAAAATGCTGAAATGAAATCTCTAGAAGAAAAGATTGCTTGCTGAAATTCTTGGGGGACTTAGATGATCAGACGTGTAGAGAAGATTTGCATATCCTTTTCTCAAATCATGGTGAAATAAAATGGATAGACTTTGTCAGAGGAGCCAAAGAGGGAATAATTCTATTTAAAGGAAAAGCTAAGGAAGCACTGGATAAAGCAAAAGATGCAAATAATGGTAACCTACAATTAAGGAACAAAGAGGTCACCTGGGAAGTACTAGAAGGAGATGTGGAAAAAGAAGCATTGAAAAAAATAATAGAAGATCCACAAGAATCCCTAAACAAATGGAAGTCAAAAGGTCGCAGATTTAAAGGAAAAGGAAAGGGAAATAAAGCTGCCCAGACTGGGTCTGCTAAAGGAAAAGTACAGTTTCAGGGCAAGAAAACTAAATTTGATAGTGATGATGAACATGATGAAAATGGTGCATCTAGACCAGTAAAAAGAGCAAGAGAAGAAACAGACAAAGAAGAACCTGCATCAAAACAACAGAAAATGGTGCCGGAGACCAGTAATTTAGTAAACATTTTTTATTCATTTTAATTAGATTTTAAGCTGCTTTTGTCTTTGGAGGCTTTTAAAAAGAAAACCGAATTAGGTCCACTTCAATGTCCACCTGTAAGAAAGGAAAATTTTTTTGTTGTTTAACTTGTCTTTTTTTGTTGTTACTGTTATCCAAATGAGTATTTTTTATGTATAATTCTGTTTGTGTTCTTTCAAATTATTCAAATATCAAAAGAAACATTCTTCCACTAAATTGCTTTTGTAATATGAGGATGTATTAGTACAAAGTAATAAAATGTATACTGCATAAAAATAAAAATAGTTTATTTAAAAAAATAAAATTAAAAAATATAAAATGACACAGTTTGCAGCAGATCTAAGACTAGAAACCTAGTTCATTTCTTTTTCACCTATTCTAGTCTTTGTAGAATTAGCATTTCACAAAGAAAGGTCTCACAGCAAAGATGAAATAAGAAGACTGCCTGTTGGTTTTAGAAAGTCAAGGCACTCCTAAGCCTTACTCAGTAGAAGTAACCCATGGTTTCCTGGGTGATGATGAGCCCTTAACTGTGTGCAGGCCCTGTGAAGAGATGATAATGATAATAGATAACACACACTGGGCATTTTACTGAGTGTCTGGCTCTATTGTAGGTTTTTGTGTACTTTACCTCACTGTGTCCTCACAACAACTTCTCAAGGCAGGGCTCTGAGTTGGAAGACAAAAGCTGAAGCTAGAATCCCTACTGAGAAATGTATTCTTCTAAAAGTATTAGACTTACCCTTTCAAAAAAGAGAAATTATAGTTAAGTGTTTATGAATAGGAGAATCTCAAAGTCCTATGCTCTCCCCATTGGATGGTAAGCATGGTGCTACCAATATGAACTCATAGTATAGGAATCAAGTCTGTGCATTTTGCTTGTTGGTTTAAAATTCAGTTAGGTGACCCTAAATTTCTAGCTCAAGTCAAAATTCATAATTTTACTTGCCAATTTGGCCACCTGGATGAACCCATAGTTTCCTCATACAGAAATTTTGCAGATTGATTCTTTTTTTACCTGTTGAACATAGCAAACCTCTTCAAAACACAGTAGCTTAAAACAACAATCATATTTTTTTAGCTCAGTATCCTGCTGGTGGGTAATTTAGCTTGGGCTAAACTGTGCAGTTCTCATCTTGCTGGGATCAGCTGATTTCACTCATGTGGCTGAAGTTATCTGGCAGTTGTCTGGGGGCTGATTGGTCTAGAAGGGACTTTGCTGGTGTGGTAGACTGAATAATGCCCCCCCTCCCACTACAAAAATGCTCACTTCCTGGTCCCTGGAACCTGTGAATATATTATTTTATATAGCAAAAGGGATTTTGCAGGTGTGATTAAGTTAAAGATCTAGAGATGGGGGAGTATAGTGGATTATCCAGGTGGGTCCAGTGATATCATCACAAGTGTTCTCATAAGAGGGAGGTAGAGGGAGATGCTTCTACAGAAGAGAAGAAGGTGCTGTGATGACAGAAGCATAGATTGCAATGATGAACTTTGGAGATGGAGGAAGAGCCCATAAGGCAGGGTATATAGTCAGACACTAGAAGCTGAAAAAGCCTCTCCTCAGAGCCTCAAGAAGGAACCAGAACTCCTGACACCTTGGTTTTAACTTAGCAAATCTGATTTTGGACTTCTTACCTTCAGAATTATAAGATAATATTTTTTTTGTAGTTTTAAGCCACTAAATTTGTGGTAAATTTGTTATAGCAGCAAAAGGAAACTAATACAGCTGAGATAGCTGGAATGACTGTGGCCCCTCTCCAAATACATGTTCTTCCTTCCTGCCTTCCCTCCTCAATGTACATCCTACCCTCTAGCCATACTGAACTGCCACCAGATCCTACAGCATTGCCATAAAATCTAGAAACATAGATGTTTATTTTTTTATTATTTGTATTTACTTCTGATTACCCAGGCTTACTTTTTTATGGGTTACGTTAAATGTGAAGATTTATTCAGTGAAAATCAGAGGTATAATTCATCTAAAGCAATGAATCATAGATGCATATGCAAAGATTGATGGAAATACTTCACTAATGCACTGTATTCATTGTAATTTTGTGCAGCCCATTTAACTGCACCATTAGTAAGGAGTACCACATAGAACGTACCATGTGATGTTTTTGAATATGCCATGTATTTTAATGTAATATCAATAATTCATTTGTAAACATTTATATGTATATTTTTCAATGTTTACAGACGTTATGGACACCATGAATAATGCCCATGATGTTCCATGCTTCCCTGTGTGAGATGCCCTATCCCCCCTTGATGGCTTTACTATATCCTAATTTTCCTTCAGTACTTGGATCAATTAGTTTCTTTATGAAACACTTCCCTATCACTCAATCCTAGTGGCTACATTGCCATCAAACCTCCTCCTTATTCCCTTGATCTTTTGAATTTAATAAAGTGTAAAATGAAGTGTATTCTATAAAGGATTAATACAGGATACATACCTTCAGCAAAAGTTGACTTCAACATGACAGGTGCTAATATCTCAGGGAAGGTAGAAACAAGTCTAATTGGGGTTAAATAAACAGAAAAGCTAGTCTTCTGAGAGTTAAACTGTCCACAAAAGGTAGATAAGCTCCTCTCAGATAATAGAGAATTACAGAAGTTAAATTATGTGCTTGAGAGATGCAGTCAATCAAGTCCGTCAGCTGGTTAAAAATAAACCTAGAGATGTCATCACTATAAATTTATTTTTTATATAGGATCTTTCCTTTCCCATTTAAAATCATTCTCAAATCTTACATTTTCTATGAAGTCTTCCTCTACTAATATGCATCTCTGTTCAATGTTCACAATTATCTGTACTTTACCCATTTTTTTCTTTTTTCATAAGCATTGGGGGCAGAGTCCTACTTTATCTCTATGATATATTCATAAAGTGCAGGGTGCATTCACAAAGCTTCATATATAATCATAATAACAATAATCTGTATTACAAATGACAGATATAGAATTGCTATTCCATACCTCAAAATCTCAAATCAGAATAAATAAATCTCTATGCATTTCATTAAAACATTTCTCTCAAATCTGGTTTGAGGAACATAGATAACAATCTACCTATTCCTGCAATGTTTTTTTTTCATTGGAAATGTGTGTAGCAATTTCTAATACATGCTCACACAAACTTAGTTTGCATTTAGTAAATAAAGTCAGACGTTTTATAAAAACAGTGAATTGGTTTTATGTTTCATCTGCTTGATGGAATATTACATAGCCATTAAAATGATGAATGTGCAGACAGACTATCCAGGTACATGAAAAACAATATACTGTGAGAAAAGTAATACACAGTGTGATGATATGATCATATCCATTGTGTGCATTGTTTGTTATATGTAAAGCTTGGAAGAGGCCACAGAGCAGTATAAACAGCTGTTTTCCTAGGAAGCTACTGTATTTTTTTTCATATTTGAATTTTTTTTAAAGCAAGAGTGTTTAGGTTGGGATTAACATATACACACTAGTATATATAAAATAGATAACCAACAAGGACCTACTGTATAGCACAGGGAATTATACTCAGTATTTTGTAATAACCTATATGGGACAAGAATCTGAAAGAGAATATGTATAACTGAATCACTGTGCTGTACACCTGAAACTAATACAACATTGTAAATCAACTATACTTCATTAAAAATACAGTATTTATTGAAATAAACTTTTACCTTACCAGACATAGATTCTTATAACTTATGTTATGTCCATACAAATAAAAATGGATGTTTAAAGGCAGTTTCTTATCTGTAAAATGAGGACATTGGTTAAAATCACCTCTGGGCCTCCTTTGATCATTCAAAATCAGTCATTCATTACAATATTACTAGGAAGGAGAAGGTTTTCCTCTTTATTTTCATGACTGCAAGAGGAAATTACAAACACTGTCTTTTAGAGTCAGATGGCTTGTTTTAAATCATCCCTCCGCCTCCAAATAGCTATTGAATATTTGACCTGGGACAAGTTGCTTACCCTTCCTAAATCTTGGTTTCTTCACCCATAAAGTGGAGGTAAGAAAACTTTCCCTTATAATATTCTAGAGAGGACTAAATGAGAAAAAGCATATAAAGCAAGTGCTTTGCTCAGAACCTGGTACGTATTAAGCTTTCAAGAAAAGTAGTTATCCACACGTATCTTGAGGCCATACCTGATTTACCGATAATTTCTTTTTTCAAAGAAAAGCCCAATGAAAGAATATGCCTAAGAATAGTACTCTGCAACATTTAGGCCATTCTAGATGAAATCTCAGTCAACAGGGAGTTTCTTTTCTTGTCTTTAAAAGAAATGATTTCATATATTCAAACTTAATTCATAATGAAAGCAGGTTTTGCATGATGCCTGTAGTAGGTGAACTTTCTGCCGATGGGGCTTTGTGATAGAGTTGCAGGTATCCTGAGAACACAATGAACATTTTGTGAATTGATTCCTTTTGGTGAAAGGCAGTGGAATTTGGGACTAAAGTCTTTAGACTAGATGAAATGTCAGTCACGGTGCATTCAACACTTAAATATTTGAATAGATCACTTGTGAGCTTTGTCATTCTCTTCTCCATCCTTCTATAAAGCACGTCTAAAATGCTGGGTCTGTATTTTGAGTACGTCTTGTGTTCCCATCCTGACTGTAAGGTTTAGTATAAAGGTGCAGTGAAGAAAAACAAACAGGTAATCAAAAGAATGATTAAAATATGGTCAGATTTCTACATAATTTATATGTCTTACACATCTATCTTAGCCTCATTGTCAATAGGTTTAGAAAAACCCTCCAACTTACTAAAAGGGTGCAATTAAAGGCTTTTTGAAACCATGTAAGGTAAAGGCTTTTTCTCATCTTTATTATAAAGGTATACAGCTCTCTCTCTTACAGGGAAATATTTAACCTATCCTTACCTCTGTGAGGTCCACTCAGAGAACAGGCAAGAATTTTGAAACAAACCTCTGGCTCGCCAGAATTGGCAATCTCGGATATGTGAGGATCGATTTTAAAGACTATGACACTTGCATGGGGTTAAATAATCTTGGCTTGTTAAATAATGAGGATTTTACATAGGGAGAACATAGATGTTCAAACTAGCCAATGTTAGAACTAGCTTCTTGAAGCTTCTAACAGGTGAATTTAAGACAAAGGAAAAGCTATTGTGTAACATTTGTAATCTGCCTCCCCCCCCTTTTTTTACATCTTTATTGGAGTATAATTGCTTTACAATGGTGTGTTAGTTTCTGCTTTATAACAAACTGAATCAGTTATACATATACATATGTTCCCATATCTCTTCCTTCTTGAATCTCCCTCCCTCCCACCCTCCCTATCCCACCCGTCTAGGTGGTCACAAAGCACCGAGATGATCTCCCTGTGCTATGTGGCTGCTTCCCACTAGCTATCTATTTTATGTTTGGTAGTGTATATATGTCCATGACACTCTCTCACTTTGTCACAGCTTACCATTCCCCCTCCCCATATCTCAAGTCCATTCTCTAGTAGGTCTGTGTCTTTATTCCTGTCTTACCCCTAGGTTCTTCATGACATTTACTCTTTTCTTGAATTCCATATAAATGTGTTAGCATACGGTATTTGTCTTTCTCTTTCTGACTTACCTCACACTGTATGACAGACATTAGGTCCATCCACCTCATTACAAATAGCTCAATTTCGTTTCCTTTTATGGCTGAGTAATATTCCATTGTAAATATGTGCCACATCTACTTTATCCATTCATCCGATGATGGACACGTAGGTTGTTTCCATCTCCTGGCTATTGTAAGTAGAGCTGCAATGAATATTTTGGTACATGACTCTTTTTGAATTATGGTTTTCTCAGGGTATATGCCCAGTAGTGGGATTGCTGGATCACATGGTAGTTCTATTTGTAGTTTTTTAAGGAACCTCCATACTGTTCTCCATAGTGGCTGTACCAATTCACATTCCCACCAGCAATGCAAGAGTGTTCCCTTTTCTCCACACCCTCTCCAGCATTTATTGTTTGTAGATTTTTTGATCATGGCCATTCTGACTGGTATGAGATGATATCTCATTGTAGTTTTGATTTTCATTTCTCTAATGATTAATGATTTTGAGCATTCTTTCATGTGTTTGTTGGCAGTCTGTATATCTTCTTTGGAGAAATGTCTATTTAGGTCTTCTGCCCATTTTTGGATTGGGTTGTTTTTTTTGTTATTGAGCTGCATGAGCTGTTCGTAAATCTTGGAGATTAGTCCTTTGTCAGTTGCTTCATTTGCAAATATTTTCTCCCATTCTGAGGGTTGTCTTTTGGTCTTATGGTTTCCTTTGCTGTGCACAGGCTTTGAAGTTTCATTAGGTCCCATGTGTTTATTTTTGTTTTTATTTCCATTTCTCTAGGAGGTGGGTCAAAAAGGATCTTGCTGTGATTTATGTCATAGAGTGTTCTGTCTATATTTTCCTGTAAGAGTTTTACAGTGTGTGGCCTTACATATAGGTCTTTAATCCATTTGGAGTTTATTTTTGTGTATGGTATTAGGGAGTGATCTAATCTCATACTTTTACATGTACCTGTCCAGTTTTCCCAGCACCACTTATTGAAGAGGCTGTCCTTTCTCCACTGTACATTGCTGCCTCCTTTATCAAAGACGAGGTGACCATATGTGCGTGGGTTTATCTCTGGGCTTTCTATCCTGTTTCATTGATCTATATTTCTGTTTTTGTGCCAGTACCATACTGTCTTGATTACTGTAGTCTTGTAGGATAGTCTGAAGTCAGGGAGCCTGATTCCTCCAGCTCCATTTTTCGTTCTCAAGATTGCTTTGGATATTCAGGGTCTTTGTGTTTCAATACAAATTGTGAAATTTTTTGTTCTAGTTCTGTGAAAAATGCCAGTGGTAGCTGGATAGGGATTGCATTGAATCTGTAGATTGCTTTGGGTAGTAGAGTCATTTTCACAATGCTGATTCTTCCAATCCAAGAACATGGTATATCTCTCCATCTATTTGTATCATCTTTAATTTCTTTCATCAGTGTCTTATAATTTTCTGCATAGAGGTCTTTTGTCTCCTTAGGTGGGTTTATTCCTAGATATTTTATTCTTTTTGTTGCAGTGGTAAATGGGAGTTTTTTCTTGATTTCACTTAAAGATTTTTCATCATTAGTGTATAGGAATGCCAGAGATTTCTGTGCATTAATTTTGTATCGTGCTACTTTACCAAATTCATTGATTAGCTCTAGTAGTTTTCTGGTAGCATCTTTAGGATTCTCTATGTATAGTATCATGTCATCTGCAAACAGTGACAGCTTTCCTTCTCCTTTTCTGATTTGGATTCCTTTTATTTCCTTTTCTTCTCTGATTGCTGTGGCTAAAACTTCCATAACTATGTTGAATAAGAGTGGTGAGAGTGGGCAACCTTACCTTGTTCCTGATCTTAGTGGAAATGCTTTCAGTTTTTCACCATTGAGGATGATCTTGGCTGTGGGTTTGTCATATATGGCATTTATTACGTTGAGGAAAGTTCCCTCTATGCCTACTTTCGGCAGGGTTTTTTATCATAAATGGGTGTTGAATTTTGGCGAAAGCTTTCTCTGCATCTATTGAGAGGATCATATGGTTTTTCTCCTTCAATATGTTAATATGGTGTATCACATTGATTGATTTGTGTATATCGAAGAATCCTTGCATTCCTGGGATAAAACGCACTTGATCTTGGTGTATGACCCTTTTAATGTGCTGTTGGATTCTGTTTGCTAGTATTTTGTTGAGGATTTTTGCATCTATGTTCATCAGTGATATTGGCCTGTAGTTTTCTTTCTTTGTGACATCCTTGTCTGGATTCGGTATCAGGGTGATGGAGGCCTCGTAGAATGAGTTTGGGAGTGTTCCTCCCTCTGCTGTATTTTGGAAGAGTTTGAGAAGGATAAGTGTTAGCTCTTCTCTAAATGTTTGGTATAACTCACCTGTGAAGCCATCTGGTCCTGGGCTTTTGTTTGTTGGAAGATTTTTTATCTCAGTTTCAATTTCAGTGCTTGTGATTGCTTTGTTCATATGTTCTACTTCTTCCTGATTCAGTCTTGGCAGGTTGTGCATTTCTAAGAATTTGTCCATTTCCTCCAGGTTGTCTATTTTATTGGCATCGAGTTGCTTGTAGTAATTTCTCATGATCTTTTGTATTTCTTCAGTGTCAGTTGTTTACTTCTCCTTTTTCATTTCTAATTCTATTGATTTGAGTCTTCTCCCTTTTTTTCTTTATGAGTCTGGCTAATGGTTTATCAATTTTGTTTATCTTCTCAAAGTACCAGCTTTTAGTTTTATTGATCTTTGCTATCATTTCCTTCATTTCTTTTTCATTTATTTCTGATCTGATCTTTATGATTTCTTTCCTTCTGCTAACTTTGGGGTTTTTTTGTTCTTCTTTCTCTAATTGCTTTAGGTGCAGGGTCAGGTTGTTTACTCGAGATGTTTCCTGTTTCTTAAGGTAGGATTGTATTGCTATAAACTTCCCTCTTAGAACTGCTTTTGTTGCATCCCATAGGTTTTGGCTCATTATGTGTCCATTGTCATTTGTTTCTAGGTATTTTTTGATTTCCTCTTTGATTTCTTCAGTGATCACTTCGTTACTAAGTAGTGTATTGTTTAGCCTCCATGTGTTTGTATTTTTTACAGATCTTTTCCTGTAATTGATGTCTAGTCTCATAGCGTTGTGGTTGGAAAAGATACGTATACAATTTCAATTTTCTTAAATTTTCCAAGGCTTAATTTGTGACCCAAGATATGATCTATCCTGGAGAATGTTCCATGAGCACTTGAGAAAAATGTGTGTTCTGTTGTTTTTGGATGGAATGTCCTATAAATATCAATTAAGTCCATCTTGTTTAATGTATAATTTAAAGCTTGTGTTTCCTTATTAATTTTCTGTTTGGATAATCTGTCCATTGGTGAAAGCGGGGTGTTAAAGTCCCCTACTATGAATGTGTTACTGTCGATTTCCCCTTTTATGGCTGTTAGTATTTGCCTTATGTATTGAGGTGCTCCTATGTTGGGTGCATAATTATTTACAATTGTTATATCTTCTTCTTGGATTGATCCCTTTGATCATTATGTAGTGTCCTTCTTTGTCCCTTCTAATAGTCTTTATTTTAAAGTCTATGTTGTCTGATATGAGAATTGCTACTCCAGCTTTCTTTTGGTTTCCATTTGCATGGAATATCTTTTTCCATCCCCTCACTTTCAGTCTGTATGTGTCTCTAGGTCTGAAGTGGGTCTCTTGTAGACAGCATATATATGGGTCTTTTTTTGTATCCATTCAGCCAGTCTGTGTCTTTTGGTTGGGAGCATTTAATCCATTTACATTTAAGGTAATCATCAATATGTATGTTCCTATTACCATTTTCTTAATTGTTTTGGGTTTGTTATTGTAGGTCTTTTCCTTTTCTTGTGTTTCTTGCCTAGAGAAGATCCTTTAGCATTTGTTGTGAAGCTGGTTTGGTGGTGCTGAACTCTCTCAGCTTTTGCTTGTCTGTAAACATTTTAATTTCTCCATTAAATCTGAATGAGATCCTTGCTGGGTAGAGTAATCTTGGTTGTAGGTTTTTCTCCTTCATCACTTTAAGTGTGTCTTGCCACTCCCTTCTGGCTTGTAGAGTTTCTGCTGAAAGATCAGCTGTTAAGCTTATGGGGATTCCCTTGTGTGTTATTTGTTGTTTTTGCCTTGCTGCTTTTAATATGATTTCTTTGTATTTAATTTTTGACTGTTTGATTAATATGTGTCTTGGCGTGTTTCTCCTTGGATTTATCCTGTATGGGACTCTCTGTGCTTCCTGGACTTGATTAACTATTTCCTTTCCCATGTTAGGCAAATTTTCAACTATAATCTCTTCAAATATTTTCTCAGTCCCTTTCTTTTTCTCTTCTTCTTCTGGAACCCCTATAATTCGAATGTTGGTGTGTTTAATGTTGTCCCAGAGGTCTCTGAGACTGTCCTCAGTTCTTTTCATTCTTTTTTCTTTATTCTGCTCTGCAGTAGTTATTTCCACTATTTTATCCTCGAGGTCACTTATCCGTTCTCCTGCCTCAATTATTCTGCTATTGATCCCTTCTAGAGTATTTTTAATTTCATTTATTGTGTTATTCATCATTGCTCTTTTCCTCTTTAGTTCTTCCAGGTCCTTATTAAATGTTTCTTGCATTTTCTCTATTCTATTTCCAAGATTTTGGAACATCTTTACTATCATTATTCTGAATTCTTTTCAGGTAGACTGCCTATTTCCTCTTCATTTGTTAGGTCTGGTGGGTTTTTATCCTGCTCCTTCATCTGCTGTGTGTTTTTCTGTTTTCTCATTTTGCTTAACTTACTGTGTTTGGCCTCTCCTTTTTTCAGCCTGCAGGTTCGTAGTTCCCATTGTTTTTGGTGTCTGTCCCCAGTGGCTAAAGTTGGTTCGGTGGGTTGTGTAGGTTTCCTGGTGGAGGGGACTAGTGCCTGTGTTCTGGTGGATGAGGCTGGATCTTATCTTTCTGGTGGGCAGGTCCACATCTGGTGGTGTGTTTTGGGGTGTCTGTGGACTTATTATGATTTTAGGCAGCCTCTCTGCTAATGGGTGGGGTTGTGTTCCTGTCTTGCTAGTTGTTTGGCATAGGGTGTCCAGCACTGTAGCTTGCAGGTTGTTGAGTGAAGCTGGGTGTTGGTGTTAAGATGGAGATCTCTGGGAGGTTTTCGCCGTTTGATATTACGTGGAGCTGGGAGGTCTCTTGTGGACCAGTGTCCTGAAGTTGGCTCTCCCACCTCAGAGGCACAGCCCTGACTCCTGGCTGCAGCACTAAGAGCCTTTCATCCACACGGCTCAGAATAAAAGGGAGAAAAAGTAGAAAGAAAGAGAGAAAGAAAGAAAGAAAGAAAGAAAGAAAGAAAGAAAGAAAGAAAGAAAGAAAGGAGGAAGGAAGGAAGGAAGAAAGAAAGAGGATAAAATAAAATAAATAAAGTTATTAAAATAAAAAATAATTATTAAGAAAAAAAATTTTTTAAGTAAAAAAAAAAAAAAAAACACGGACAGATAGAACCCTAGGAAAATGGTGAAAGCAAAGCTATACAGACAAAATCTCACACAGAAGCATACATATACACACTCACAAGAAGAGGAAAAGGGGAAAAAATAATAAATCTTGCTCTCAAAGTCCACCTCCTCAATTTGGGATGATTCATTGTCTATTCAGGTATTCCACAGATGCAGGGTACATCAAGTTGATTGTGGAGATTTAATCCGCTGCTCCTGAGGCTGCTGGGGGAGATTTCCCTTTCTTTTCTTTGTTCGCACAGCTCCCGGGGTTCCGCCTTGAATTTGGCCCTGCCTCAGCGTTTAGGTCGCCAGACGGCGTCTGTTCTTCGCTCAGACAGGTCGGGTTAAAGGAGCCACTGATTCGGGGACTCTGGCTCACTCATGCCGGGGGAGGGAGGGGTACGGAGTGCGGGACGAGCCTGCGGCGACAGAGGCCGGCGTGACGTAGCCCCAGCCTGAGGCGCGCCGTGTGTTCTCCCGAGGAAGTTGTCCCTGGATCCCGGGACCCTGGCAGTGGCGGGCTGCACAGGTTCCCCGGAATTGGTGTGTGGATAGTGACCTGTGTTCGCACACAGGTTTCTTGGTGGCGGCAGCAGCAGCCTTAGCATCTCATGCCCGTCTCTGGGGTCCGCGCTGTTAGCCGCGGCTCGCGCCCGTCTCTGGAGCTCCTTTAAGCAGAGCTCTTAATCCCCTCTCCTCACATACCAGGAAACAAAGAGGGAAGAAAAAGTCTCTTGCCTCTTCGGCAGGTCCAGATTTGTCCCCGGACTCCCTCCCGGCTAGCCGTGGTGCACTAACCCCTTCAGGCTGTGATCACGCCGCCAACCCCAGGCCTCTCTCTGCGCTCCGCTCCGATCGAAGCCCGAGCCTCAGCTCCCAGCCCCTCCCGCCCCGGCGGCCGAGCAGACAAGCCTCTCAGGCTGGTGTGTGCCTGAGGGCACCGATCCTCTGTGCGGGAATCTCTCCGCTTTGCCCTCCGTGCCCCTGTTGCTCCGCTCTCCTCCGCGGCTCCGAAGTTCCCCCTCTCCACCACCACAGTCTCTGCCCACGAAGGGGCTTCCTAGTGTGTGGAAACCTTTCCTCCTTCACAGCTCCCTCCCACTGTGTAGGTCCCGTCCCTATTCTTTTGTCTCTGTTTTTTCTTTTTTCTTTTGCCCTACCCAGGTACATGGGGAGTTTCTTGCCTTTTTGGAGGTCTGAGGTCTTCTGCCAGCGTTCAGTAGGTGTTCTGTAGGAGCAGTTCCACGTGTAGATGTATTTCTTATATATCTGTGGGAAGGAAGGTGATCTCTGCGTCTTACTGTTCCGCCATCTTCCCCTAGATCTGCCCTCTCTCTTCAGGCTAGGTTACTGCTCTCTTTTCAACTCCCATAATGCACTGTATTATAAAAATGTCTTCAGATCATAGCATGGATTCTTTGAGATTAAGGACCGAAGATTGATTATTCAACTTTGTTCACCTAGCATCTGGTTCCTAGGACACTAAACATAACCATATGACTACCTCAAAAGGCAGAGAAGTCAAAATTTTAATTAGGTTCAGGATATGGTTTATTTGTAGTGACTGAAGGAGAGAACATAGGCTTCAGTGGTTGGTAGCTGTTAGGACTACCACCATGATTTGCAAGAAACCATATTTTGTGCTTCTGTCAGGAGCAGAACTGTGCTGAATGGAGTATTTTTGTAACCCTGGACCCTTTTCTGAGCTATGGCTTTAAATAATTCTTTAGGTTGATGTCCAGCAGCTTGGAATATCCGTGTAATGCACAGCATTTATCTGGCTTGCACAATAATTAGCAATCATTTAATTTTTTTGAACCTCAATTCCATCACCTAGAAAGTGAGGCCCTGGGACTAGATTGACTTCAAGATAGGACTCCACTCTCTGTATGTTTTTACCTGGTGATCAATGGTTAGAGTTTTAGGGCCACATGGTGTTTTTTATAAAAATAGGTTCGCCTCTCCTCCACATCATAACACCTTGATTTTAGTATCCCACTCAAAACAAAAGTAGAGAGTAAAGAAAGAAGCTGTTTTCTAACTCAGTACTAAAATAACAGGGGCAAGACTGAAAATAAGTAGCTAAGAAAATTGCTTTTTGTGTCGTATAATTTTTTTTCAAGTTTGCCTATTATAACTCCTTTTTATTTTCAAGAAAATGCCATCAAATTGGAAGGCTTTCTATTTCCTGCTGGCTGCCTTTTTCTTTTTCCTTCCATCTCCTGCCAGAGACAGTGTACTGAAAGCAATTTTAACGGATGTAACTAATGAAGGGTTGCATACGTGCACCATTATTTTATGACCAGGAGCTCGTCTAGATCTCTTTTAGACTTTTCTCCTGACTGCTGCAGAGTTTGATCACTCTGTATTGTACTAGTTTTCCCATGTGTGAAATGGACAGGGATCTAGCATACATGTCTCTGGATACTGCTGTTATATATACCATAAGTGATGGATACTTGTCTATCACATTAGTATCCCCTGGCAAAAGCACAGCAAGGCACAGTAATCGTTGCATTGCCTACATGTGTCCCTGTGGCTGGTTTGCCTTTTACAGCTGGGGAAGTAGACTTAATTCTGCGCTGCTTTGCTATGGACAGATGAACTTCATCTTTCTTACTTTACTTGAACTTGACTGCCCTCTTGGGAACTGTTACTTTCTCTGTGAAAATTCCCAAACCTCATAACTCATCACTGGTAACAAAATAAGCAAGGAAACAACAACAACAAAATGTTTAATTACAAAAATGAAACCAATATCTTACCAAAGTGAGCAGATTATATCACTTGCCATTGTTACATATCAAAACAAAATGTATAGACTGTACACATTTACTACTGTGACATTAACACTGTCTACTCACCTTATTTGAGATGTGGGGAGCAACTCACTGAACATTAGCAACACAACTTTCCAACAGGTGGACCTTAGGAGGAATTTAGTTTTCCCAGTCATCTAATCCAGTCCGATTTTGTGACCACTTATTGTGCATGGTGTTCCACAGGTATCTTGAAGCATATAAAAATGAATAACATGGATTTCCCATTTTAAACTTTTATTAAATACAACTTGATGTATGATATACCCCAAAACAGTCTCATTTAGAATATTGGGATCTTTAAGGAACATTGGAGAAAAGGAAGCCATAACTCTTCCTATCTTTATACAAATGGAAAATCTTGGTAGAAAAGTTTGTTAAACATGATAACTTAAGGTACAGAGAATAATATAAGGGCATGGATTTTTGAATCAGATATACCAAGGTCTGAATTCTGCCAGTTATTTCCCCGGGTATTTAGATAAGTTATTTAATTTAATAACTTATCTTCAGATAAATTATTTAATTTCCTGAAACTTCACTTTCTCATCTGTGTATAAAATTCCATTTAGTGGTTCAAAATTGGTTGAATATTAACAAGTTAATGTATGACTCAACTTAATAAAAAGGATGTTTATAGGATGGTGGGAAAGACATGACTGAATGCCCAGTATTGAGTACTTGCTACTGCTGGGACTGCTGTTGCTTCTGTTACCACCACTACCATTAGTACTACTACCACCACCACCACCACCACTACTACTACCACCACCACCACCACTAGTAGTAGTAGTAGTATACTACTACTATATGACTATACTATGCTACTAGTACTATACTACTACTAGTAGTACTACTATTGCCACTAGTACTACTGTTAACTACTACTACCACCACCACTAACACTACTACTACCACCACCATCACCACTAGTAGTAGTACTACTACTATCACTACTACCACCACTAGCACTACTACTACTACCGCCACCACTACTACTACAATACTGCAATAGTAGTAATACTACTACTATCACAGCAGTTTCTACTTGTTATCTTCATGATTATCACATTACCAATCACTCTTCTTGTCATTATCATCATCATCATCATTTTCATTAAGGAAGATGAAGTAATGAGCTCCCCAGACATGAGAAAAAATATGTTTCTTAAATTCCTCTGAACACTTTGCAAGCTCCCATTCCTATTCTTGGCAGCCTCTACTTTACAGAGCAGTATCAGTGTAGGTCAGGAAAGAAGTTCAGGGCAGAAACTACCTATGTTAGACTTCTAGTGATCCAAAACTAATTTTGTTTTAAAATTAGTACCAACAATGAAAATCAAATACAAACAAGGGATGGAAACTGAAAGATAATTAAAGGTAATTCAAGGAATATAGAAATATAGGTCAAGTGGAAATAAAGGGAAGAGAGATCCACCCAAGAAATAGAATGTGAGTGCTTGGGAAGAAAAAAAAATGGTGAATCAAGGTAAACCTCCCCTTAAAAAGACAGAGAAAAGTGAAAGAGAATATTTTTTATGAAACAGGCTTAAAAATGGATGATATAGATTCTATTTGCAGTTCTCCTTGGAACATATTACCTGTGTTGAATTCATGGTAAAAATTCTCTCCTGAGAGGCAGCCAATATAGTGACAATAATCCCCAACTAGGTCCCATGCCTGAATTTATCACTAAATATCTGAGTGACCACGACCAAGTCCTGAGATCCTGCCATGGGTAGGTCCTATGATGATATTCAAAATGCAACATTCCTCAGCTACTTTCCAACTTAAACATGTGAATATTTTTATTAATCAGAAAATAGAAAGGAGTGCCTTGGATGCTGCTTAATTTAAATTTAGAAACAGTCTCTTTCAAGTGAATGTTCAAGATTCCAAGGCAATAATTTAGGAAAGGATATGCCCATTGGAAGAAGAGATGAGAACACATTTTAAAGGTCAAGAATGTATAACATTGCTGTATTGATTCTAGCTGCCCTCTGAGGCCCCATATGGGCCATAGTTGAGTATATTAAATACAGACAGTTTCTCAAGCACTGGAGAATTTTGATTGCAAAACGATGACCTGGTATTGTTCTGGGCTGTAAAGTAGTTTCAGATCAATTGGAGGTCTCAGTGTTTAATCGTTGGGGGTGGAGGTTGGAGTGTGGAGTGCGGAGGTGATGTGTGATGTGTGAGTGTATCTGTATCTGTGTGATAGGGTGAAGTATGAGGACTATTATTTTTTAGACTTAATGCCTGGTCTTTTCACTGTTTTCCTTCCCTACTCTTCTAAGCTATCTGGGAAGATATGCTAGTGAATCATTTTTATGTTGGGGGTGGGGATGGGTAGAGAAGTATCCTGGAAGCCAATTGGTTACAAAAAATTTTAACATCTCTAAAAACACAATCAAGGAACTAATCATTGTTACCTTAAATCTTAGTTAAGTATGTTAAACAGTGTGTACTGCCAAATTCCTGTACAAAAGACTAGTACCTCTAAAGAACTAACTTGCCCAGCACACAGCTCTTTCTAAACTTACTTAAAGAAAAGGTGCATCATTCTCTCTCTACATTTAGCTTAACCTTCATTTTTTTCCTGTTTATTTCAATTTATTTTTGTCTTCAGAAATGACTTATACATATAGTTGAAAAATTCAAATAATACTTTAAGCTTAATGATAAAAATAGCACCCTATCTTTCCCCCTAAATCCTTCCACTTACATTCCCCAGAGGCAATGACTTTCAGCACTTTAGCTGTGTGCTTGTCTCTAGATGACATGCTTACACTACTATTTATTTTTTCAATTTATTATATAATTTATTGACCCCCCCCTACTATTGACAGTGATTCGTTACACACAGTTCCCTTCTTTTTATATAGGTATAATATAATATGGGATTAGATCAGTAGTCAGTGCATTCATGCACTGTGTTTGTGTAATGTGGACTGTGTAGCCAATCACTATCAAGCCATATAGTCTACTTGAATTTCATTTCCTATCTTGGCCTAATAGAAAGGTCCTTTTTGGGGTTCTGTGGTGCAAATTAGCTTGCTGCTTCTCTTTTTCCATTAATATCATCAGTTTCAACTTTCTCCTACCTGCTGAGTAACTTATTACTCTTTTCTCTGCTTTCTAACTTAAAAATAGCATTACTTTCACTAATAGTAAGTATAATTGTTAATATTTATTTTTATTATGTTCAAATTTGTTCATGTATTAATATTCTTAATATGACATATTTGTTAATAATATTCATTCACCTATATAACTGATAATTATTAGATATTATATTACATATTAATATTAAGTTATTAATATCATTAATGATTAATAACAATAACTATTATTTGCTGAGGTTTCCTATACCATACTCTTTGTCCTTTTATCTTTTGTTAAAAATTATTTTTTTGTCCCTTTACTCTTGTTGTCATGTAGTTTTAGAGAGAACAGAGATAGCTGCATGGATTTCATATTCTGTGTTTAAACAGAAATGCCAAGTCTTTCTGTGTCAGTTTCTCAAGCCTACATTTGTTATTCTCTTATTCATGTGCTGTGTTTCAGTTTCTGTTTACTCCATAAAGGAAGGCAGTGAGTGAGTGCTTGGTGCACATTTGCGTTAGTAGGTTAACTACATACTATTAGTTGGTAAGCTAATATAATAATTATAGCTAATGAAAATGAAATCATGTAAAAAGTAGTTTTTTTTAAATTAAGATAAGTATAATATACATCATGATTTGAAAATTAGGGAAAAAGCAATTGTTTCTATTTACTTGGTATTAACGACGTGGTATGTAACTATACTCAACACTTTATATAATAATTTTATTTAATTCTCATAATAACTTTGCAATATATATATATATTTTAATAGATGAGAAAACTGAGATTTAAAGAGGTAACTTTCCCAACCAGCAAAATTAGTAAAATTCCAAACCTAGTACTCTTTCTACTATACTATGTTATAATAGGATGGTAGTGGTCAAGCAAAGGCAAGGTTTTATTATAAGTTGCTGAAGAAAGTGTACATTGATATAACCTGTATGGAAGAAATTTAGCAATATTTATTAATATTAAAAATTTGTATAATTGTTGACAGAAATTAAATTTTTGAACATTTATCCTACAAATCAGGTGCACACATATGAAATGATATAATATCATTTATATTGACAACCATATAATGGCCTATTATGTAGCTGGAAAAAAAGTACATATTATGTACTAATATGACAAGATCTCCTGTTAACCAAATAAATAAATAAAAGGCAGGATGCATAGAACAATGGGAACAGTTGAGAACAGAATGCTATTTTTACATTTAACACGGGGATATGAACATACTGAAATGCAGTTGTATTTCTCTAAGTGAACTCTGGCGGGATACTTAAGAAACTAGCAAGAGTGGATACCCATAGGCAGTGGGGGCTGAGGAGAGGTTGGATGGGTGACAGGTATAGAAAAGTTACTTTACAGAATACAGCTTTTTATATGTAAAAAAAATTAACCACATGAATGTTTCATGTTCAGAATATATTAAAGATGTTTCCAGTTCTTGATAATTTATGTTAATGTATTCACATGTAAACAATAACATATGTTACCATACAAAGAAATACCAAGAGTACATGTACATGCCTGAAGATGTAGGTGTCATGTATTTTATAAAATTATTTCTGAATATCATTGATATTGAAGTATTTTAGGAAGACTTTGGGAAATCCCAATAAGAGAAGGAAGCAGGAGAATAACCTGAATTGGGAAATGGGTGATAGGAATAATACTTCTATAGTAAGTCTGCCTAAATCAGTGTTGCTCTCATGGCATGTGTAGATACACCTTGGTGAGCTTCAGTACTCTAGCAGAGAAAGGAGTTCTCTAAACCAGCCCCTACATAGCTAACATAGGACCAGTTTAAAGTGTTCTGTGTCCCATCAGCTAAGATTTAAAGCCACCAGGATTGAATATCTGACCATGTGTGTGTCCAAAGTTTGGGGCTTCTTAGACAGATGAGGTACAATAGCAGACGCATCAAACTGGGAAGTGGTTTGTCCACCATCCTGACATTTCTTATCTGTGCTTTGATCAGCTGTACATTGGCATCTGTTGCCTTCACTCCGATGAATTTTTTCTGGAGTATCAGACCTACTTTCTCACAATCCACAGATGGGGTTTCTTATAAAATCCCAAACTCAAGATTGCAGAAAATCTATAAACATTCAAATAGGTTTTTCACATACTTACTATCCTATAATGGGACATATAACACTAGAGGTAGTGTGCTATTAGAATCTGACTATGACTTTTGATAAATGTAATATTGATCCTAGGCTGTGCTTTATAGTAAGCTTCTGAAATCTTTTGATTCTATATTAGAGTCTTGACTCTATAAAAAAGTTTCCTGCCTATGAGACATTCATTTTTAGGTCATCCTGCTCAAGACTGTTTATGACTGAAAATGCAATGATATAAATCCTTTGGTGTTCTTAATTACACAAGCTACTTTCCCTTCCATGTAATTAAAGAGAAATATAGTAGAACAGAACCACGTGTACAATTTTTCTTAGGTTGTCTAGACTTTAGTGTCTAACTTCTTATAAAGTGGAATTTAATGTTTCATTTATTCCTCATAGCAACAAATATATCTATTTAAATGTGTTACAGTTAGGAAGGCATAATATTTAAAGAATATGCAGTAAACCCTTCAGAAATCTCTCTACTACTTCCATCCTAAGGATGTGATGGTATCTTACTGGCACAAATAGTTTAAGTGCCTAGATATCTGTCCAGACCTCCATTCTTTCCTCTCATCAGAACGCTCATAATGGATTGAATTCCCTCAACCATGAATGTACTTTATGGATGAGTTGATTTCAACTTTACAAGAATTCAGCTGCTTACTTTAGAACACAGCTACTACCAAACAAGAGATCCTATTATATACAAAGAATGTGGCATCTTGGGAATTCCCTGGTTGTCCAGTGGTTAGGACGCCGTGCTTCCACTACGGGGGGTTCAGGTTTGATCCCTGGTCGGGGAACTAAAATACCACATGCTGTGTGGCACAGCCAAAAAATTAAAAATAAAAAACAAACAAAAAAAACAAGAATGTGGCATCTTGACAGATTCAGGCATGTTTATCAGAGACCATAAGACAGGATGACCTACCCATCATTAAAGGGCACCTATGTCCCATCATGGCCATTTGTTGCTAGCACCATAATTCAACAACTTTGTGTCATCTGGTGTTTTAAGGCTTGTATAAGCAATGAAAAGAAACACAGAAATTCTATTCAGTATTTTGTAGACATATGTGTTCTTATAGTCTTGTTGAAAATATTACACAAAGGCATTGACTCAGAAAGTAAACTACATATTAAAATAATCAAACTTTCTATCGTAAGTATTATATGTCATCTTTCTTATGACTGAGAGATGAAACTCCTTAATGTACAAACTTTGGTACAACTGCAGTTAACATCACAGTCTGTGCCTATGGGATTCCACACTAAAGATCAAAGAAAGGGAAGCTAAATAGTACACACACATATTTTTATGCTTAATTTTAAGACATACAAGTCATTAGATAGTTTAGTTTTATTTTATTGTACCTAGATTTTTGCCAAGTCGTCTATAATTATGAGTCTTAGTTGACTGGTTTTCACAAAAATTTTCTTGTTCAAGGGCAGATGTTGCTTGGTTTTACCTGCTTACTTGAATGTGCAGCTTGCAATACAATCTGATCTTCCCCTGGAAAAAAATGTCCACTGTTAAAGGATGATTATTGCTTAGTCAGCTTTTCAGACTCTCCTGGAAACAGTTGTTATGGGAAGAGGAGTGGGTGGAAGATGAATAGACTCAAAGGAACACTTTAAAAAAAAGGTTGAAGCAATTTTTCATTGTAATGGGGGCTAATAATTACAAAGAAATTCGTTCTGGAAAAGATCAATAACTAGAAAATTACCCTTTGAACTCATTGTCATAGGAAATCTATTCAATAATATTTTCTCTCCAAAAGACTAATTTTTAAATTGACTCATATTGATACCGGCTAGGGCAACTTTTTAACACAAGTAAAAGAAGGCCACAAACATCACTCCAAAAAGCAAGGGAAAACAATGATTTTCTTGCTTTTTAGAAAAAAAAAAAATATATATATATATACCTTATAGGAAAAATTTAAATGACTTCCATTTACCACATTCAGAAATGGTTAAGGTTTAATCTTATGCTGTATACTTATATTTATAAAAATGAAAGATGAATTAAGGAGATCTGAAGTAGAGGAAAATATAAAGTATAGTATTATAGTTACCAGGGAATATATTTTGGACCATTTTATGCATTGAAAAAGATCTATTAAAAAGTTTTTTTCTTAGTTTTTGTACAACTCAGCTTTATTGAGGTACACATGGCTTACAATAAATTTTACTCATTTTAACTGTACATTTTGATGAGTATTAAGAAAGCTAGGCTTCCCTGGTGGCGCAGTGGTTGAGAGTCTGCCTGCCGATGCAGGGGACATGGGTTTGTGCCCCGGTCTGGGAAGATCCCACATGCCGCGAAGCGGCTGGGACTGTGAGCCATGGCCGCTGAGCCTGAGCTTCCGGAGCCTGTGCTCCGCAACGGGAGAAGGCCACAACAAAAACAAGCTATACAGTTGTATATTCTCAACCACAATCATGATATACAACATTTCCATTAACCTGAAAGTAGCCTTATGCCCTTTTGTAGACAGAAACCTTCTCTCACCCCCAGTTCCTGACAACCACTGATGTTTCTGTCACTATGTTGTTTGCCTTTTCTAGAATTTCATATAAGTGAAGTAATACAACATATTGTGGGTTTTGGCTGTCTTTTTTCACGTAGCATGATGCTTTACAGATTCAACTATTTTGTTGCATGTATCAGTAGTTAGAATGTTAATTGCCAAAAGGTATTCCACTGTATGGATCTACTACAATTGTTTATCAGTTCATCAGTCAATGGACATTTGGGTCATTTCCAGTGCTTTGGCTGTTACGAATAAGGCACCTATGAGCATTCAAGTACAAATCTTTTTGTCATCATATGGTTTCATTTTCCTTGTGTAAATACTTAGAAGTGGAATTACTAGGTCATATGGCAAGTCTATGTTTAACTTTATAAGAAACTATAGTTTTCTCCAAAGAGGCAAAACTGTTTTACATTTCCACCAGCAGTGAATGAGCATTTCATTTACTTCACATTCTCACCAATATCCTAGGTAGTTCTAGATCAGTGAACTATTTTGATTATGAACCACAGTAAGAGTTTCATTTTACAGTACAGCTCATGATGCACACACATAACTGAAACATGTTTTAGGAAATAATACTTTGGTTTACTACAAATAAGACAGTATGATTTCTCCTTTCCTCATATATTTTGCTAAAAATAAAAATGCATGTCTTAACTACTAAACTAATTGCATAACATACTAATAGTTTGACCTATAACTTTAAAAACATAACTTTGATAACATATATACATACCCACACAAGTATCTAATTTTAGGTTTTTGGTTTATTTTTATAATGAGACTATAGATCTATGGTGTAGTGTATATAATTTTCTCTACCAGGGATCAGTTGCTTGAGATTAGAAGGGAAAGCTGGCTGAAGGATTAATCTGGTTTTGGGGTATTGCCAAATAGATAAGAATGACATAAAACAAAGCAAGGGATTGACTGAAGGTGGTTGAACTTTGAATTTAATCAGGGCTGGATGTGGTAGAAAGTATTAGTGGCAACAAACGTGTAGCAGAAGATGGACACAGTTTGGAGCCATTACAACTATCACCCTCAGCCACCAAAGTGGCTACCATTTCTCTTCATCCGTTCAAACTATTTTCTATCAGAACCTATGTTAAAAGGATGGGTTTAGGAAAAAAAAATATTGGTAATGGTTAAATGTTTAGAAAGAAGACTGAAATTATTACCTAAAACTATTAGGTTTAACCATTTTACTTATTTATACATTGGCCTGAATCTGTTTTTCATGTTTGTTCAGGAATTAGTTACAGTAAAATGATTGATGATTAAATGTGAGAGGCTTAAGATATTAAATGAGGTTGTACTAGAATGATAATTCAGTTGGAAGACAGTGGAGTCATAAAAGGTAAAACTTAAACATTTATTTTTCTGGGTAACTCATGGATTTTGTTTCATTTTTTAAAAATTTGCACTGGCCTCTGCTTTTCCTCTTAAAAGTCACCAACATTGTTCTTTCCATCAGTGAGTGTTCAGCTAAAAACTAAGCTTTTTAAAGTCTTATATTAGAGGAAACTGTGTGAAGTTGCAGAAATCGTTAGTACACTGATTCAGCATTTCAGATTAGCAGAGGAACACAGTCCAAGGTCACTGAATAAATTACACTGTATCAAAAAATGAAAATTACACCCTGACATTGTATGATTTTAATAAAAAATGAAAATGGGATTTATGACCCCCTTTCTTCAGGCTACTAATGCTCATTGCCAAAAGACGAATCTCTTCTGTGACATTAAATGTGAGATAGGCTACAGAAAATGTTGTGGACTAATTCACTTGCCAGGAAGAGAGCCAAAGTGTATACATGCATGTATTTTTATACCCATCTGCTATCATGGTGAAGCCAAATATGTGTGAGGCAAATAAATTAGGCCAAATAAGGTGATAGTTTTCCCAGTGCCAAAAATGGAAATCTAATGAATAAATGAGATGCAGGTCTAACAGAATTAACAGAAGGAAAGTAACAATGCTGATTGGAAAGAAATGACAGCCATTTGAATTGTACCACTGAAAAATAATTTAACATACCCCTTCTAGGAACCGTTGATAGGCCACTGTCAATCTGGAGGGACATGTTTTATTGTCTCTAATCAGATACCTCTAAATATAATATTAATGAATACTTCATTAACAACTCATAGAATCAAGTAAAGGAATATGAAAAGCATAATTTACAGATGGAACAAGTATAAGGGCCTTGTAACATGATGTGAGTTTGAATCAACATACATTATACCCTGATTAAATTTGAGAAATTAGTTAAAACCAAGAAGATAAAATCCATATAGTACCAATATAAAATGTTTCGGTGATGGCAGAAATTAACAGATGCCCTCATTTAGAATGACAAAAACTGAGATAGATTCTGCAGGATGGTTGGATGCATAGATTAATGAAGCTGTTAATAAGATAACATTTTACTAAGTATGTCATGAAGGAATATCTTTTCCAGCAGATAATATTTTTATCTTGTCTTAAAGAGAAAGCATCAGTTTCTGAACTTTAAAATGTCAAGATGCTATTCATCAATTGTTTCATGAAAACTCTTATTGACAAAAATAGGACACTACATAGCATAATTACCAAAGCACTTCTTTCTACTGAAGCACTCTTTGTGTTTAGAGGATAACTTTTCTTAATACAGTATTTGTTTGGTACTGCTCCATCTCTATCACTCCTGTTTAGACTGCCTCTTTTTATTGCCAACCCCTTGAACTTTCCAGCTATACCTCTGCCTCCATCTCCTACCTACTTATTTCCTGAAGACCCTATATTCAATCTCCTGTTTCCACACTTTGCTCAAATATTTCACTTACAAGATATTAAAAATGTCCTTTCTATTGATGCAGTGTCTTTTCCTCAGACTTTATTTTCCTTGAACTCTAACATTTGGCATCAGTGACCATCCACCTCTTTTCTGAAATGCTTTTCTCTTTAGGCTTCTACACGTACATCCTTTCTCCTTTCTCTTTGCAACCCTGGCCCTTCTTTCTAAGTCTCTTTTTCAAGAGCCCCTGCTTTTCTCCTATCTACTAAGAATAAAGGCCCCCAAATGTATGTGCTCCAATCTCTTCTTTCCTGTCTACATTCAATCTATTATATTTACTTTTCAGGTATTCAATGAACATCTCTATCATTATCTAATTCTCCAGTCTATATCTCCAGCCTTGAACCCTTACCTAGTCCTCATTCAGTTACTTATCTTACTAGCTTAAAGTATATGTTTATTTGGTTTTCCATAGTTGCCTCAAATGTAACACTTTGCCTGAAAGCACGATTCCATTTGTAATCATTTTCTTACTTCGTTTACATGTATAGATGAATAGAACCACTGTTCTCTCCCTCTGCTAGATCTTGACCCTTTCGTTTTTCTTTTCCCTCATTTATTTCTGTCAAGCCCCTCAGATTAGACTGCATCTCCCCAGGCCCTGTGTGGTCATGTGCTCCAGATACTTCTCACACTGTGGCCATTCCACTGGAAGGCTTTCTACATGGTCTCAGTGCCTTAACTCTGTCCTGTTCCCACTCAGCCTGCACTCTGCTGCCCCTACATGTCTCCTTAACATACAACTTCCATCCCATTACTTTTCTGATTAAGAACTCTCTATGGTTGCCAAAGCCCAATGCATCAAATCAAAGCTCATCCAACTATAGTTAGCCCTTTCATGATCGGTTCCCTTTTTACCAAAACAATTTAATTCCCCACTCATTTCCAATACACAGTGTCTACTTTAGTTAGGCCACCTTCATGTTTATTTCTACCTTGTGCCTTAGTCATAACAGTATCTACATCTGACATAGCAATACTTGAGTTTCAAACCAAGGTCTACTCATAATCATCTGATAGCCTATGATTTCCCCAAAATGTAAGTCCTTTCTTTGTTTCTTTTGGATAAATGATGCCCATTTCCAGACATTTTTTTCTTTAATTTTCATCTTACTTAGAGTCACTACAAAATAGTTGAGCTATCCAGAATTACTGTAATTTGAATTCCTAAACAAAAAATGAGAAACTTACTGTAGTTTGCTAGGAATAATTATACATTATTTTATTATTGTTTATTATTTTATTAAGAATGCTACATATGTCAACATTGTAAAGTTTCTACTTCATATGAAACAGAGTGTAGTAATGCTCAGAATATTACAGAAGAATTTGGTGGTTGTTGTTTTACGTATAACATGAATGTTATTTTCTCATGGTTTTCATTTTCAATTGCAGGAATGTTTGCTTTTACCTCTAAATCAGTGTTAATTTAGCTCTATCCTACTTAATTTAGCTTGTTGTTAGTGGATTCATTAACCCTACAGTATGTAGTGATGTATTTTGATATCACCAAAAATGTTGGCTTATAGTTATTAAATTACTAAGTTTTAAGACATTATATGAGTTGCAGTTAAAATATGAATCCACATACCCCTATTTCCAAGTCAAGTGCATACAAACTTTAAAATTGTACATTGGTACATAATTATTTTTTCCCACAAAAGTGGTAACAGGCAGAGTAAGTCTTTTGCCCTGCCTAAAAATACTTTTAGAGTCATTGATTTGAAACATCTAATCAGGACTGGCATGTTTAATAGCTCCTTCTGCCCCAGGTCTTGTTCACAGCTCTCTTATAAAGTGTATGTTTGGATTCAAGAATCTCTCCAGGCTACAACTTGTTCTATCTTTCATTTCAAATCTAGTTCTTGTTTGTTATTTATTCTTTTGGCTTTGATGAAGGCAGTAGAGCATACTAGTGAAAGCAGTGGCTTTGGAGCCTAACCTATTACCTAAGTTCCCTAAACTTCAGTTTTCTCATCTCTAATATGGGATATTGCTTACATGGATGATCATTTGGGAGGATCAAATGAAGTAGCAACTGACAAGGTAAATCCTCAATAAATGTTGCCACCAATATGCTTTCCTATGGAGCCTACCATTGCCTGGGATGGAGTATTCAGTTCCCCTTTGTTCTTGCATTAGTCAAACTGATTTGGATTATAGTTTCAGAAACCCAATTAAACAAGAAGGACAATGTATTATAAGTATACAATAATCTTTCGCTCAGTAGGAAAATATTCTGTGATGAAGCAAAAGATGGACCCACAGATTTGATGGCTTTCAATTTTCTTTCCATGTCTTTCATTTTTTGCTCCATTATTTACATCTGCTTCACTATTCTTCATATTTTCAGGCTGACTTTCTCTGCTTCTGAATCTACAGAGTGGGAAATATATGGCTGTTAGTAGCCTGTGAGTTTCCTGGCTCCCAGTCTGCTCAACCAGACAAAGGAAGATTACATACAAGCCCAATTCAGAAGAGCCATTTGGTCCAGCTAGAGGAAGAGATGATTGTCCTAGTTTAAATATTGGGCCCACTTTAAATCTAGCATTTTTAGTAGGGGACAGTAGTGTTATATGGACATGACTGCTTCTGCTATAACTGTATATATGGGGTATCCCCACCCCCCAAAATGGAGCCTTTTCCAGAAAGGGGAAATCATGAAGTCTAGTTGCACGGCTTAATAGATGTCCTTTATTGTTATCAGTACTCACTCAACCTTAATTCCCAAGCACCAGTCATAGCTGCAAAGACCCATCTTTACTGGGAGGAGAGGTTAGACATTAAATTAGTTCCGTTTTCCAACCTCTCCAAATTCTATTCATTCTTAAGGTCCAGCTCACTTAACAGTCTCCTCCATTAACACTTTAAAATTATTTATTGTCTAATATCTTTTCAAAAATATCTGAATATAGAAGTAGGTTAATAGAGTTCAGACAGAGTATAACATTAATTTTCCCTCTTATAATTTCAAGTCTTTGGGCTATTTTCTTTCTACTGGATTGTCTGTCTTTGTCATAATGATATACAAGAAGCATTTTATACATTCTCTATATGAGTCTGGGATGACTTAAATGAATGACCACAAAATTCATCGACATTTCTCCTCTCTTGAGATGAGATCTTTGTTTTCTACCCTTGATTCTAGGTGAGCTTGTACTTGCTTCAACCAATATAATATGCTAAAAAATAATACCATGTGACTTCCAAGGCTAGGTTATAAATAATGATACAGCTTCCACTTTGTTTGCTGGAACATTGATGCTGAAGCCCTGAGCCACCGTGTAAGAAGTTCTGCTGTCTTGATCAGATGCTGTAGGAGACATCTATAAGCGTGGAGAGGTCACAAGTCACTTTCTGCCTTTGAGTCTTCCCAGACGTGGTCCCAGACTCTGAGGATCAGGCACAGGCCATTCCCACTGTGTTACTCCTAAATTTTTAACAGCCAAATACATTAGTATATTAAAATGGCTATTTTATACAATTTAAATAATTATGGGGTAATTTGTTACACAGCAATAGCAACTGGACAAATGTCCCTTGTCAGTTACATGAACTTTCCCACTTTGCAGCTTGCTTTTTCTTTGTTTTCTTTCTTTTTTTTCCTTTTTGTATATTGAGTTATATTTGACATACAACATTGTATAAGTTTAAGGGGTACAACATATTAATTTGATACATTTATATTGCAATTTGATTGCCACAGTAACATTAAACAACCTCTAACACCGTTTTATTCTGTTAATGGTGGCTGTTGATGAAGAGAAACCAATTTTCAATCTTATTTTTCATGATTGGTGCTTAGAGTGGTTCTGTTTGATAAATGCTTTCCTGCCCAAGAGTTAAAAAGATATTTTCTTATGTTAACATTTGGAAGCTTTACTATTTTACTTTTATTTATTATCTGCAATCTAAATGAAATTAATTTTATATGACATAATAGTCAAGATTCATTTCTTTTTCCTTATGGCTATCCAGTGGACCCAATACCATTTACTGAAAACCTGATCTTTTCTTCATTTGTATTTGGATCTATTTTTGGATAACCTATTTTTTTTCATTGGTCTTCTTATCTTTCCTTCCACACTGCCATGTCTTAATTACTGTATCTTTATAAGTTTGTATATATGATTGCATAGGTTCTTTGACTTCTTTTGGGAAATTATAGTTCTTGAATATTTTGAGGCCTTTGCATTTCACATGAAATTTTAAATCAGCTTTTCAATTTACACGTGCGCACACACACACACACAGACAGTTGTGTGTATTGCAGTTGTTTTTAACCTATGGATCAATTTGGGGAGAATTTACATCTTTACAGTATTGGATTTTCCAATTCATAAACAAGATTTATTTCTCTATTATAGATCTTTTAGTTTCTCTCAAAAATGATATAGGGTTTTCTGTGTAGAAGTATTGTGTTAACTTTTGTAGGGTTATGCCTAGATATTTGACTTTTATTTTGCATTTTAAAAGATATTTCATTTTCTATTTTAATTTGATGTATCTTTGTTTCATATACATGGGTGTGCATGTATTGATCTTGTACACAGTGACCTTGCTAAATTTGTATATTTAAAATAATGTTTATCTCAAGATATCTTTGGATTTTCTTCACACACAATTACATTGTCTAAAAATCACGATACTTTTATTGCTTCCTTTCTAATCTTTTTTTATAGTTTATTATTTTTCATCCCTGAGTAGAGCCTTTATTCCTATATATAATAGAAATAGTGATAGCTAGTATCCTTTCTTGATCCCAAACTTGGGATAAAGGGCTTAACAATTCAGCATAAAATACGATAATTATCTTATATTTTTTAGATGTACTTTATCATATTAAGTAACTTTATTTCCTAGTTTGTGAAGTGTCATTTGTTTTTTTAAAAATAATGAATAAAACAGAATTTTATTACATGCTTTTTGTCTTTCCTTATTGACAATTATGTGCTCTTCCTCCTTGGATTTTTAATATGGTCAGTTATAATAATCAGATCTCAAATGTTAAACCAACTTCACATTCCTGTAATAAATGAGATTTGGTTGTGATGTACTATTCTTTTAAAATATTGCTGGATTCTTTTTGCTTTCTTTTTATTTGCATCTATTTGTATGGGTGGAATTGACTTATAATTTCCTTTTCTTGAAATAACCTTGTCAGATATCAGCTCTGCTACTTATATATTATTTACACACAAATATACATATATACAAATGTATATAATATATTTATATAAATAAACCATATATAAACTTTAATGTATATAAAATATTTATATATAAAAACTATATATACTTTAAATAAAGTATACTTTATTATAGACATATGTAGTATATTCAGGGAATATGATGTCAGAGTTATGCCAGCTTTACAAAACAAGTTAGACAATTTCTTTATTTTTTATTATGAAGACATTGGGGCCTAGAGCTTATTTGCAGAAAACTGTTTATTTCTGTATAGAATAAAATATAATTGTGTAGGGTATATCAAGTTTTTAGTAGCAAAACATAAATTATATATGACTATTCAGGTTTTCTAATTAAAAAAAAATTTTTGAGGTATAGTTGATTTACAATATTGTGTTAGTTTTAGGTGTACAGCAAAGTTATTCAAGTATTTTTCTCAGATTATATTCTATTATAGATTATTACAAGATATTGAATATAATTCCCTGTGCTATACAGTACATCTTTTTGTTTATCTGTTTTATGTATTGTAGTTTGCATCTGCTAATGCCATACTCCTAATTTGTCTCTCCCTCCCTCTTCCCTTTCATAACCATAAGTTTGTTTTCTATATCTGTGAGTCTGTTTCTGTTTTATATACAGATTCATTTGTGTTATTTTTAGATTCCATATATAAGTGATATCATATATTACTTGCCTTTCTCTGTTTGACTTACTTCACTAAGTATAATATTCTCTAGGTCCATCTATGTTGCTGCAAGTGGCAATATTTCATTTTTTAATGTCTGAGTAATATTCCATTGTGTGTATATACCACATCTTCTCAAGCCAATCCTCTTGATAGGTACCTGAGTTGCTTCCATGTCTTGGCTATTGTAAATAGTGCTGCTATGAACACTGGGATGCATGTATCTTTTCAAATTAGAAATTTTTGTTTTTTCCAGATATATACTGAGGAGTGGGAATCCTGGAACATATTGTAGCTCTATTTTTATTTTAAGGAACCTCCATACTGTTCTCCATAGTGGCTGTACCAATTCACATTCCCACCAACAGTGCATGAGGGTTCCCTTTTCTCCACACCCTCTCCAGCATTTATTATTTGTAGACTTTTTGATGATAGCCATTCTGACCAGTGTGAGGTGGTACCTCATTGTGGTTTTGATTTGCACTTTTCTAATAATTAGCAATGTTGAGTATCTTTTCATGTGCCTGTTGGCCATCTATTTATCTTCTTTGGAAAAAACTCTATTTAGGTCTTCTGCCCATTGTTTGATTTTTTTCTAATATTGAGTTGTATAAGTTGTTTGTATATTTTTTAATATTAACCCCTTGTTGGTTACATTATTTGCAAATATTTTCTCCCGTTCCGGAGGCTGTCTTTTCATTTTGTTGATGGTTTCCTTTGCTGTGCAAAAGCTTCTGAGTTTGACTATGTCCTGTTTGTTTTTGCTTTTAGTTCTTTTGCCTTGGGAGACTGATCTAAGAAAATATTGCTACGATTTATGTCTGAGAATGTTTTGCCTGTGTTCTCTTCTAGGAATTTTATGGTGTCATGACTTATATTTAAGTGTTTAAGTCATTTTGAGTTTATTTTTGTATATGATGTGAAGGAGTGTTCTAATTTTATTGATTTACATATAGGTGTCCAGCTTTCCCAACACCACTTGTTGAAGAGACTGTCTTTTCTCCATTGTATATTCTTGCCTCCTTTGTTGTAGATTAATTGGCCATAGGTGTGTGGTTTATCTCTGGGCTCTCTACTCTGTTCCCTTGATCTGTATGGCTGTTTCTGTGCCAATATCATGCTGTTTTGACTACTGTAGCTTTGTAGTATAGTCTAAGGTGTGGGAGTTGTTTTGCCTCTGGCTTTGTTCTTTTTTTTTTTTGCGAAACGTGGGCCTCTTACTGTTGTGGCCTCTCTCATTGTGGAGCACAGGCTCCGGACATGCAGGCTCAGCAGCCTTGGCTCACGGGCCCAGCCACTCCGTGGCATGTGGAATCTTCCCGGACCAGGGCACAAACACGTGTCCCTTGCATTGGCAAGTGGACTCTCAACCACTGTGCCACCAGGGAAGCCCCCTCTGGCTTTGTTCTTTTTCCTCAGGATTGCTTTGGCATTTCGGGGCCATATAAATTTTAGGATTATTTTTACTGGTTTTGTAGAAAATGTCATGTGTATTCTGATAGGGATCACACCAAATCTGTAGATTGCTTTTGGTAGTATAACCATTTTAACAATATTAATTCTTCTAATTCAAGAGCATGAGATATCTTTCCATTTCTTTCATCATCTTCAATTGACTTTATCAATGTTTTATAGTTCTCAGCATGTAAACCTCACCTCCTTAGTCAGGTTTATTCCTAGGGTTTTTTCCAACACAATTTTAAACAGGATTTTTTTTTAAACTTTCTCTTTCTGATATTTTATTGTTAGTGTAAAGAAATGCAACAGATTTCTGTATATTAATCTTGTATCCTGCTACCTTGCTGAATTTGTTTATCAGCCCTAGTAAGTTTTGTGTGGAGTCTTTAGGGTTTCCTATATAGAGTATCATGTCATCTGCATATTATGACAATTTTACATCTTCCCGTCCAATTTGGATACCTTTTATTTCTTTTTCTTGTCTGATTGCTGTGGCTAGGATTTCCAATACTATGTTGAATAGAAGTGGTGAGAGTGAGCAGCCTTGTCTTTTCCCTGAATTTAGCAGGAAGCATTTCAGCTTTTCACCATTGAGTATTATACTGGCTGTGGGTTTGTCATAAATGGCTTTTATTATATTGATATATGTTTTCTCTATGACCACTTTGCTGAGAGTTTTTATCATAGATGGATGTTGAATTTTGTCTAATTCTTTTCCTGTGTCTATTGAAATGATCATATGGTTTTTTTGTTTTTTTATTTTTTTATTTTTTTAATTTGTTTAGTTGGGGTTTCTTTTTTTTTTTAATAGTTTCTGCTTTATAACAAAGTGAATCAGTCATACATATACATCTGTTCCCACATTCCTTGCATCATGCATCTCCCTCCCTCCCACCTTCCCCATCCCACCCCTCCAGGCGGTCACAAAGCACCGAGCTGATCTCCCTGTGCTATGCGGCTGCTTCCCACTATCTATCTACCTTACGTTTGGTAGTGTATATATGTCCATGCCTCTCTTTCGCTTTGTCACAGCTTACCCTTCCCCCTCCCCATAAACTCAAGTCCATTCTCAAGTAGGTCTGTGTCTTTATTCCCGTTTTACCCCTAGGTTCTTCATGACATTTTTTTTTAAATTCCGTATATATGTGTTAGCATACGGTATTTGTCTTTCTCTTTCTGACTTACTTCACTCTGTATGACAGACTCTAGGTCTATCCACCTCATTACAAATAGCTCAGTTTCGTTTCTCTTTATGGCTGAGTAATATTCCATTGTATATATGTGCCACACCTTCTTTATCCATTCATCCGATGATGGACACTTAGGTTGTTTCCAGCTCCGGGCTATTGTGAATAGAGCTGCAGTGAACATTTTGGTGCATGTCTCTTTTTGAATAATGGTTTTCCCAGGGTATATGCCTAGTAGTGGGATTGCTGGGTCATATGGTAGTTCTATTTTTAATTTTTTAAGGAACCTCCATACTGTTCTCCATAGCGGCTGTACCAATTCACATTCCCACCAGCAGTGCAAGAGTGTTCCCTTTTCTCCACACCCTCTCCAGCATTTATTGTTTCTAGATTTCTTGATGATGGCCATTCTGACTGGTGTGAGATGATATCTCATTGTAGTTTTGATTTGCATTTCTCTAATGATTAATGATGTTGAGCATTCTTTCATGTGTTTCTTGGCAGTCTGTATATCTTCTTTGGAGAAATGCCTATTGAAGTCTTCTGCCCATTTTTGGATTGGGTTGTTTGTTTTTTTGCTATTGAGCTGCATGAGCTGTTTATAAATTTTGGAGATTAATCCTTTGTCAGTTGCTTCATTTGCAAATATTTTCTCCCATTCTGAGGGTTGTCTTTTGGTCTTGTTTATGGTTTCCTTTGCTGTGCAAAAGCTTTGAAGTTTCATTAGGTCCCATCTGTTTATCTTTGTTTTTATTTCCATTTCTCTAGGAGGTGGGTCCAAAAGGATCTTGCTGTGATTTATGTCATAGAGTGTTCTACCTATGTTTTCCTCTAAGAGTTTGATAGTTTCTGGCCTTACATTTAAGTCTTTAATCCATTTTGAGCTTATTTTTGTGTATGGTGTTAGGGAATGATCTAATCTCATACTTTTACATGTCCCTGTCCAGTTTTCCCAGCACCACTTATTGAAGAGGCTGTCCTTTCTCCACTGTACATTCCTGCCTCCTTTATCAAAGATAAGTTGGCAATATGTGTGGGGGTTTATCTCTAGGCTTTCTATCCTGATCCACTGATCTATCTTTCTGTTTCTATGCCAGTACCAGGCTGTCTTAATTACTGTAGCTTTGTAGTATAGTCTGAAGTCAGGGAGCCTGATTCCTCCAGCTCTGTTTTTCGTTCTCAAGATTGCTTTGGCTATTCGGGGTCTTTTGTTTTTCCAAACAAATTTTGAAATTTTTTGTTCTAGTTCTGTGAAAAATGCCAGTGGTAGTTTGATAGGGATTGCATTGAATCTGTAGATTGCTTTGGGTAGTAGAGTCATTTTCACAATGTTGATTCTTCCAATCCAAGAACATGGTATATCTCTCCATCTATTTCTATCATCTTTAATTTCTTTCATCAGTGTCTTATAATTTTCTGCATACAGGTCTTTTGTCTCCTTAGGTAGGTTTATTCCTAGATATTTTATTCTTTTTGTTGCAGTGGTAAATGGGAGTGTTTTCTTGATTTCATTTTCAGATTTTTCATCATTAATGTACAGGAATGCCAGAGATTTCTGTGCATTAATTTTGTATCCTGCTACTTTACCAAATTCATTGATTAGCTCTAGTAGTTTTTCGGTAGCATCTTTAGGATTCTCTATGTATAGTATCATGTCATCTGCAAACAGTGACAGCTTTACTTCTTCTTTTCCAATTTGGATTCCTTTTATTTCCTTTTCTTCTCTGATTGCTGTGGCTAAAACTTCCAAAACTATGTTGAATAAGAGTGGTGAGAGTGGGCAGCCTTGTCTTATTCCTGATCTTAGTGGAAATGCTTTCAGTTTTTCACCATTGAGGATGATCTTGGCTGTGGGTTTGTCATATATGGCATTTATTATGTTGAGGAAAGTTCCCTCCATGCATACTTTCTGCAGGGTTTTTATCATAAGTGGGTGTTGAATTTTGTCAAAAGCTTTCTCTGCATCTATTGAGATGATCATATGGTTTTTCTCCTTCAACTTGTCAATATGGTGTATCACATTGATTGATTTGCATATATTGAAGAATCTTTGCATTCCTGGAATAAACCCCACTTGATCATGATGTATGATCCTTTTAATGTGCTGTTGGATTCTGTTTGCTCGTATTTTGTTGAGGATTTTTGCATCTATGTTCATCAGTGATATTGGCCTGTAGTTTTCTTTCTTTGTGACATCCTTGTCTGGTTTTGGTATCAAGGTGATGGTGGCCTCGTAGAATGAGTTTGGGAGTGTTCCTTCCTCTGATATTGTTTGGAAGAGTTTGAGAAGGATAGGTGTTAGCTCTTCTCTAAATGTTTGATAGAATTCGCCTGTGAAGCCATCTGGTCCTGGGCTTTTGTTTGATGGAAGATTTTTAATCACAGTTTCAATTTCAGTGCTTGTGATTGGTCTATTCATATTTTCTATTTCTTCCTGAGTCAGTCTTGGCAGGTTGTGCATTTCCAAGAATTTGTCCATTTCTTCCATGTTGTCCATTTTATTGGCATAGAGTTGCTTATAGTAATCTCTCATGATCTTTTGTATTTCTGCAGTGTGAGTTGTTACTTCTCCTTTTTCATTTCTAATTCTATTGATTTGAGTCTTCTCCCTTCTTTTCTTGATGAGTCTGGCTAATGGTTTGTCAATTTTGTTTATCTTCTCAAAGAACCAGCTTTTAGTTTGGTTGATCTTTGCTATCGTTTCCTTCATTTCTTTTTCATTTATTTCTGATCTGATCTTTATGATTTCTTTCCTTCTGCTAACTTTGGGGTTTTTTTTGTTCTTCTTTCTCTAATTGCTTTAGGTGCAAGGTCAGGTTGTTTACTCGAAATGTTTCCTGTTTCTTAAGGTGGGATTGTATTGCTATAAACTTCCCCCTTAGACTGCTTTTGCTGCGTCCCATAGGTTTTGGGTCGTCGTGTCTCCATTGTCATTTGTTTCTAGGTATTTTTTAATTTCCTCTTTGATTTCTTCAGTGATCACTTCGTTATTAAGTAGTGTATTGTTTAGCCTCCATATGTTTGTATTTTTTACAGATCTTTTCCTGTAATTGATGTCTAGTCTCATAGCATTGTGGTCAGAAAAGATACTTGATACAGTTTCAATTTTCTTAAATTTACCAAGGCTTGATTTGTGACCCAAGATATGATCTATCCTGGAGAATGTTC